>NW_027590557.1:0-127500 GCF_964213995.1 Mustelus asterias
GGTCAGGAACTAGAGAGTACCCAGTGGCTGTGCCCCTTCAGAATAGGTACTCCTGTTTGAGTGCTGTTGGGGGGAGCAGCCTACCTGGGGGAAACAACAGTGGCCGTACCTCCGGCGCAGAGTCCGGCCCGGCAGCTCAGAAGGGTAGGGAAAGGGAGGATGAGCAAACTGACCACAGCACCAGGGTACAGGGAGCCGTTCAAGTGGGGGGAGAAAAAAGAAATGCAGTCGAAATTGGGGATAGTACACTTTTGGATGCTGTTGGGGGGGGGCGGAGGGGGGGGGGACTTAGCATGGGTAAGCCATGGGGTACAGTCGCTGACTCAGAGTCTGTCCTTGGTGCTAAGAAGGGAAGGGGGGAGAGGAGTAGAGGCTTAGTCAAAGAACAAAGAACAAAACAGCACTGGAACAGGCCCTTCGGCCCTCCAAGCCCGCGCCGCTCCCTGGTCCAAACTAGACCATTCTTTTGTATCCCTCCATTCCCACTCCGTTCATGTGGCTATCCAGATAAATCTTAAACGTTCCCAGTGTGTCCGCCTCCACCACCTTGCCTGGCAGCGCATTCCAGGCCCCCACCGCCCTCTGTGTAAAATACGTCCTTCTGATATCCGTGTTGAACCTCCCCGCCTTCCCCCGCCGCCACCACCCCCCGCCCCCCGCCCCGCCGCCCCCCTCACCTTGAACCTATGACCCCTCGTGAACATCACCGCCGACCTGGGAAAAAGCTTCCCACCGTTCACCCTATCGATGCCTTTCATAATTTTATACACCTCTATTAGGTCACCCCTCATCCTCCATCTTTCCAGGGAGAACAACCCCAGTTTACCCAATCTGTCCTCATAACTAAGCCCTTCCATACCAGGCAACATCCTGGTAAACCTCCTCTGTACTCTCTCCAAAGCCTCCACGTCCTTCTGGTAGTGTGGCGACCAGAACTGGGCGCAGTATTCCAAATGCGGCCGAACCAACGTTCGATACATCTGCAACATCAGACCCCAACTTTTATACTCTATGCCCCGTCCTACAAAGGCAAGCATGCCATGTGCCTTATTCACTTCCTTCTCCACCTGTGACGTCACCTTCAAGGATCTGTGGACTTGCACACCCAGGTCCCTCTGCGTATCTACACCCTTTATGGTTCTGCAATTTATCGTATAGCTCCCCCCTACATTAGTTCTACCAAAATGCATCACTTCGCATTGATCTGGATTGAACACCATCTGCCATTTCTTTGCCCAAATTTCCAGCCTATCTATATCCTTCTGTAGCCTCTGACAATGTTCCTCACTATCTACAAGTCCAGCCATTTTCGTGTCGTTCGCAAACTTACTGATCACCCCAGTTACACCTTCTTCCAGATCGTTTATATAAATCACAAACAGCAGAGGTCCCAATACAGAGCCCTGCGGAACACTACTAGTCACATGCATCCAGCTGGAAAAAGACCCTTCCACTACCACCCTCTGTCTTCTGTGAACAAGCCAGTTCTCCACCCATCTAGCCACCTCCCCCTTTATCCCATGAGATCCAACCTTTTGCACCAACCTGCCATGAGGGACTTTGTCAAACGCTTTACTAAAGTCCATACAGATGACATCCACGACCCTTCCCTCGTCAACCATTGTAGTCACTTCTTCAAAAAACTCCACCAGATTAGTGAGGCATGACCTCCCTCTCACAAAACCATGCTGACTATCGTTAATGCGTTTATTCCTTTCTAAATGCGCATACATCCTATCTCCAAGAATCCTCTCCAACAACTTCCCAACCACGGACGTCAAGCTCACCGGCCTATAATTTCCCGGGTTATCCTTCCGACCCTTCTTAAATAACGGGACCACATTAGCTATCCTCCAATCCTGTGGGACCTCACTTGTGAAAAGTTTAACAACACCAGGTTAAAGTCCAACAGGTTTATTTGGTAGCAAAAGCCACACGTGTGGCTTTTGCTACCAAATAAACCTGTTGGACTTTAACCTGGTGTTGTTAAACTTCTTACTGTGTTTACCCCAGTCCAACGCCGGCATCTCCACATCATGACCTCACTTGTGTCCATTGATGAGACAAAAATTTGCGTCAGAGGCCCAGCAATTTCATCTCTCGTCTCCCTGAGCAGCCTTGGATAGATTCCATCAGGTCCTGGGGCTTTGTCAGTCTTTATATTCCCTGAAAAACCTAACACTTCCTCCCTTGTAATGGAGATTTTCGCTAACGGGTCAACACTCCCCTCCGAGACACTCCCAGTCAACACATCCCTCTCCTTTGTGAATACCAACGCAAAGTATTCATTTAGGATCTCCCCTACTTCTTTGGGCTCTCAGCATAATTCCCCACTTTTGTCCCTGAGAGGTCCGATTTTTTCCCTGACAACCCTTTTGTTCCTGACGTATGAATAAAATGCCTTGGGATTCTCCTTAATCCTGTCTGTCAAGGACATTTCTTGACCCCTTTTTGCCCTTCTAATTCCTCATTTGAGTTCTTTCCTACTTTCTTTGTATTCCTCCAGAGCTCCCTACGTTTTTAGCTGCCTGGGGACATTGGTCATTGGGGACTCCATTGTTAAAGGGACGGATAGGAGATTCTGCGGGAATGAGAGAGACTCGCGGTCGGTGTGTTGCCTCCCAGGAGCCAGAGTCCGCGATGTCTCGGATCGTGTTTTCGAAATCCTTAAGAGGGAGGGGGTCCAGCCCCAAGTTGGGGTTCACATCGGCACTCAATACAGAGGTAGGAAAAGGGATGGGGATGTAAGGCAGAAATTCAGGGAGTTAGGATGGAAGCTTAGTAATTAAAAATGCTTACTAGCAGAAAGATAACATAGAGAGCTGCCTGCAGGCAGCATATTGAACATGCTGTCGATCACAGCATGTTTAATATACTGCCTCAAAGTCCTGACAAAATTAGGGGTCAACCTATCTGCAAAGTATAAAATTGAATGTCCGATGTTGGTGCAGGAGGTTCCCATTTTGAAATGTGACTAAATCAATGTGACACCTTTTATTGAATGAATTAATTTCACAAAAATACCTTTAACCACAAGCAAAACAGTTTAAAAACTGTCAAATTTGGTATCCAATGCAAAGAGTTAACCAAATTCTTGCTGAGTTGTTTTGGCTGTGGAATTATTGTGAGGATCCTAATCTGATTAGATTTGACTTTTTCAATTTCAGAATCATCCCTCCATCCTCTTCAGGAGGATGTTGACATTCTAGGACATGTTGAGATAAAAAGGGAGGAGATATTGGAGGTTTTGAAAAACAATAAGTGGACAAGTCCCCAGGGCAAGATAGGGTCTATCCCAGAGCACAGAGAGAGACGAAGGAAAGAATTGCTGAGGCCTAGGCCAAAATCTTTATATCCTCTTTTACCACGGGTGAGGTACCAGAGGATTGGAGAGTAACTAACATTGTTCAAGAAGGGCAGAAGAGACAATCCAGGAAATTACAGGCCTGTGAGCCTTACATCAGTGATGGAGAAATTATTGAGAAAATTCTTAGGGACTGGATGTACTCACATCTGGAAGATAATAAGCTTATTAGTGATAGGCAGCATGATTTTGTGAAGGGGAGGTCATGTCTCACAAACTTGATTGAGTTATTTGAGGAAGTGACAAGAAAAATTGACCACAGTAGGGCAGTGGATGTTGTATACATGGATTTTAGTAAAGCCTTCAATAAGGTTCCTCTTGGCAGGCTGATACAGAAGGTGAAGTCATAGGTATCCAAGGTGAGCTGGTAAGATGGATACAAAACTGTCTTGGGCAAAGAAAGCAGAGAGTGGCAGTGGAAAGATACTTTTCTACCTGGAGATCTGTGATAAGCGGTGTTCCACAAGGATCAGTGCTGGGGCCTCTGTTGTTTGTAATATATATAAATGATTTGGAGGAAAATGTAGGTGATCTAATTAGTAAATTTGCAGATGATACAAAAAGAAGGGGAGAAGCGGGTAGTGAGGAAGATTGTCAGAGAATACAGCAGGATATAAATCGGCTGGAGACCTGGGTCGAAAGGTGGCAGTTGGGTTTTAACCTGGACAAATGTGAGGTGATGCGATTTGGAAGGTCTACTGCAGAAGCAAAGTATACAGTAAATGGTACACCCCTTAGAAATATTAGTATACGGGGGGATCGAGGCGTGAAGATCCACAGTTCCATGAAGTGGTAACTCAGGTGGACAAGGTGGTCAAGAAGGTGCATGACATGCTGGCCTTCATCGGTTAGGGTGTTGAGTATAGGAATTAGAAAGTCATGTTGCAGCTGTATAAGACCTTGGCCAGGCCATATTTGGAGTATTGTGGACAATTCTAGTCGCCACACTACCGGAAGGATGTTGATGCATTGGAAAGGGTGCAGAAGAGATTTACCAGGATGTTGCCTGCTTTGGAGGATATGGACTATGAAGAAACGTTCATAGAAATCATAGAAATCAAGAAAGGTTGAATAAACTTCAATTGTTTTCATTGGAGCATTGGAGGATGAGGGGGGACCTGATAGAGATTTACAAGATTATGACAGGCGTGGATACTCAGTCTTTTTCCCAGGGTCGAAGGGTCAATTATTCAGGGACAGAGGTTGAGAGTGAGGGGAGGAAGTTTAAAAGAGATATAAGGGGCAAGCTTTTCATATAGAGGGTGGTGAATGCCGGGAACATACTGCCGGAGGAGGTGGTGAAAGCAGATTCCATAACAACGTTTAAGAGGCATTGGAATAGATACATGAATAGGCAGGGAATAGAGGGATATGGACCATGTAGAGGCAAGAAAATATTCAATTAGAGAAGCATCTGTGTCGGCACAGACTCGGGGGGCCGAAGGGCCTGTTCCTGTGCTGGACTGTTCTTTGTTCTTTGTTCTTTGATCTTCGGGCTAGAAGAAACAGACTTGTTATCTCTGGTTTGTTACCCGTGCCACGTGATAGTGAGGAGAGGAATAGGGAGAGAGAGCAGTTGAACACGTGGTTACAGGGATGGTGCAGGAGGGAGGGTTTCAGATACCAGGATCATTGGGGCTCTTTCTGGGGTAGGTGGGACCTCTACAAACAGGATGGTCTGCATCTGAACCAGAGGGGTACCAATACTTTCGGGGGGGAAATTTGCTAATGCTCTTCGGGAGGGTTTAAACTAATTCAGCAGGGGGGTGGGTATCTGAACTGTAGCTCTGGTGTACAGGAGGTTGAGAGTAGTGAGGTCATGGATGAGGTTTCAGGGTCGCAGGAGTGCACTGGCAGGCAGGAAGGTGGTTTGAGCACCAGGAGCATCCAGAATAAGGTGGGTGAGCTTGCAGCATGGGTTGGTACCTGGGATTTCGATGTTGTGGCCATCTCGGAGACATGGATAGAGCCGGGACAGGAATGGTTGTTGCAGGTTCCGGGGTTTCGATGTTTCAGTAAGTGCAGGAAAGGTGGTAAAAGAGGGAGAGGTGTGGCATTGTTAGTCAAGGACAGTATTACGGTGGCAGAAAGGACGTTTGATGAGGACTCGTCTACTGAGGTAATTTTGGCTGAGGTTAGAAACAGGAAAGGAGAGGTCACCCTGTTGGGAGTTTTCTATAGGCCTCCGAAAAGTTCCAGAGATATAAAGGAAAGGATTGCTGAGATGATTCTGGATAGGAGTGAAAGTAACAGGGTAGTTGCTATGGGGGACTTTAACTTTACAAATATTGAGAGGAAAAGCTAAAGTTCGAGTGCTTTAGAGGGGTCAGTTTTTGTCCAATGCGTGCAGGAAGGTTTCCTGACGCAGTATGTAGATAGCCCAACAAGAGGCGAGGCCACATTGGATTTGGTACTGGGTAATGAACCAGACCGGGTGTTAGATTTGGAGGTAGGTGAGCACTTTGGTGACAGTGACCACAATTCGATTACGTTTACCTGAGCAATGGAAAGGAATAGGTTTATAGCAAAGGGCAAGAGTTATAGCTGGGGGAAAGGAAATTATGATGCGATTAGGCGAGATTTAGCTGGTATAGGTTGGGGAAGGAAACTGCAGGGGATGGGCACAATTGGAATGTGGAGCTTGTTCAAGGAACAGCTACTACGCGTCCTTGATAAATATGTACCTGTCAGGCAGGGAGGAAACAGTCGTGTGAGGGTATCGTGGTTTACTGAGGAGGTTGAATCTCTTGTGAAGAGGAAGAACGAGACTTATGTTAAGTTGAAACATGAAGGCTCAGTTAGGGCACTTGAGAATTACAAGTTAACGAGGAAGGACCGAAAGAAAGAATTAAGAAGAGCCAGGAGGGGACATGAGGAGTCTTTGGCAGGTAGGATCAAGGAAAACCCTCAAGCTTTCGATAGGTACATCAGGAGTAAAAGAATGACTAGGGTAAGGTTAGGGCCAGTCAAGGACAGGAGTGGGAAGTTGTGCGTGGAGTCTGAAGAGATAGGAGAGACACTAAATGAATATTTTTCGTCGGTATTCACACAGGAGAGGGACAGTGTTGTCGAGGGGAGTACTGAGATGCAGGCTGTTGGACTGGATAGGATTGATGTTCATAAGGAGGAGGTGTTAGCAAATCTGGAAAGGGTAAAAATTGATAAGTCCCCTGGGCCGGATGGGATTTATCCTATGATTCTCTGGGAGGCTAGAGAGGAGATTGCAGAGCCTTTGGCTTTGATCTTTGTGTCGTCATTGTCTACAGGAACAGTGCCAGAAGACTGGAGGATAGCAAATGTTGTTCCCTTGTTCAAGATGGGTAGTAGGGACAACCCTGGTAATTATAGAGCGGTGAGCCTTACTTCTGTTGTTGGCAAAGTTTTGGAAAGGTTGGTAAGAGATAGGATTTATAATCATCGAGAAAGGAATAATTTGATTAGGGGATAGTCAACATGGTTTTGCAAAGGGTAGGTCGTGCCTCACAAACCTTATTGAGTTCTTTCAGAAGATGACCAAAGAGGTGGATGAGGGTAAAGCAGTTGATGTGGTGTATATGGATTTCAGCAAAGCGTTTGATAAGGTTCCCCATGGTAAGCTATTGCAGAAAATACGAAGGCATGGGATTGACGGGGGATTTAGTGGTTTGGATCAGGAATTGGCTCGCTGTAAGACAACAGAGGGTGGTGGTTGATGGGAAATGTTCATCCTGGAGTTCAGTTACTAGTGGTGTACCGCAAGGATCTGTTTTGGAGCCACTGCTGTTTGTCATTTTTAGTAATGACCTGGATGAGGGCGTAGAAGGACGGTTTAGTAAATTTGCAGATGACACTAAAGTCTGTGGAGTTGAAGACAGTGTGGAGGGAAGCGGCTGGTGACAGAGGGACATAGATAAGCTGCTGAGCTGGGCTGAGAGGTGGGAAATGGAGTTTAATGCGGAAAAATGTGAGGTGATTCACTTTGGAAGGAGTAACAGGAATACAGAGTACTGGGCTAATGGTAAGATACTTGGTAGTGTGGATGAACAGAGGGATCTGGGTGTCCATGTGCATAGATCCCTGAAAGTTGGCACCCAGGTTGATAGGGTTGTTAAGAAGGCGTACGGTGTATTCGCTTTTATTGGAAGAGGGATTGAGTTTCGGAGCCAGGAGGTCATGTTGCAGCTGCACAAAACTCTGGTGCGGCCCCATTTGGAGTATTGCGTATAGTTCTGGTCGCCGCATTATAGGAAAGATGTGGAAGTGTTGGAAAGGGTGCAGAGGAGATTTCCCAGGATGTTGCCTGGTATGGTGGGAAAATCGTATGAGGAAAGGCTGAGGGGCTTGAGGTTGTTTTCATTAGAGAGAAGAAGGTTAAGAGGTGACTTACTAGAGGCTTACAAGATGATCAGAGGATTAGATAGGGTGGATAGTGAGAGCCTTTTTCCTTGGATGGTGATGGCTAACATGAGGGGACATAGCTTTAAATTGAGGGGTGAGAGATATAGGACAGATGTTAGAGGTCGGTTCTTCACTCAGAGAGTAGGAAGAACGTGGAATGCCCTGCCTGCAGCAGTAGTGGACTCGTCAACATTAAGAGCATTCAAATGGTTATTGGATAAACACATGGATGATATTGGAATAGTGTAGATTAGAGGGGCTTTAGATTGGTTCCACTGGTCGGCACAACATCGAGGGCCGAAGGGCCTGTACTGCGCTGTAATGTTCTCTGCTCTATGCTCTCGCACCTCAACATGCCCCTTTCCCTCTCCCCCCCACAACCCCTTTTCCCTCTCCCCCCCACACCTCCTTTCCCTCTCCCCCCACACTACCTTTCCCTCTCACCCCCACACCCCCCTTTCCCTCTCCTCCCACACACCCCCCTTTGCCTCTCCCCCCCACACCCCGCTTTCCCTCTCACCCCCACACCCCCCTTTCCCTCTCACCCCCACGACCCCCTTTCCCTCTCCCCCCCACACCCCCCATTCCCTCTCCCTCAACACCCCCCTTTCCCTCTCCCCCCACACCCTCCTTTCCCTCTCCCCCCCACACCTCCCTTTCCCTGTCCCACTACACCCCCTTGTCCCTCTCCCCCCACGCCCTACTTTCCCTCTCCCCCCACACCTCCCTTTCCCTCTCACACCCACACCCCCCTTTCCCTCTCCCCCCACACCCCACTTTCCCTCCCCCCCACACCCCCCTTTCCCTCTCCCCCCACACCCCCCTTTCCTTCCCCCCCACACCCCCCCTTTCCCTCCGCCCCACACCGCCCTTTCCCTCTCCCCCACACCCCCCTTTCCCTCCCCCCACACCCTCCTTTCCCTCTCCCCCCACACCCCCCTTTCCCTCTCCCCCCACACCCCCCTTTCCTTCCCCCCCACACCCCCCCTTTCCCTCCGCCCCACACCGCCCTTTCCCTCTCCCCCACACCCCCCTTTCCCTCCCCCCACACCCTCCTTTCCCCCTCCCCCCACACCCCCTTTCCCTCTCCCCCCAAACCCCCCTTTCCCTCTCCCTCCACACACCCCTCTCCCTCTCCCCTCACACCCCCCTTTCCCTCTCGCCCCCCCACACCCCCCTTTCCCTCTCCCCCCCACACCCCCCATCCACTCTCCCCCCCACGCCCCCCTTTCCCTCTCATCCCCACACCCCCTTTCCCTCTCCCCACCACACCCCCCTTTCCCTCTCCCCCCACACCCCCCCTTTCCCTCTCCCCCCCACATCCCCCTTTCCCTCTCCCCCCACACCCACCATTCCCTCTCATGTCAACATCCTTCTTTCCCTTCACATAACGACTCCACCTTGACACCCCCCTGTCACACTCCAACCCCTACACACCTCCCGCTCGAGGAAATGATGCAGTGTGAAGGGACATGCGGACAATGGACACATTTGTAAAGGAGTGGATCGCTAGTATCTGAAATGTAGAGTCTGATCATCAGCCGGAAGCAGATTCAATCCAGAATTTCAAGGGGAAATGGGAAGCTGAAGGGTAAATATGTTCAGGGTTACGAGATGAGAGACACATCAAATGAGCCATGATCATATGGACTGGATGACCAGTCTCGAGGGGCTGAATGATCTCCTGCAGGGACGTACCCTTGTCCTCCCCCTCCCCCCCCTTCGCCCACCCCCACGACTGTCCTTCCATGTGAATGTTTGATGGATGAGTGCAGGGGTAGAATCCTGTGTCTAATTGGTGCTGTATCTGACCTGAGAGAGATGTATAAACACAATGTAGAGTGAGGTGCATTCTGTATGCAATCGTTCATTCCACACAACCCCTCACTCCCAGCCCCCAAACCTCAACACCAATCTTCTTATCACTACCCACACAATTACATCACTAAATTCATTTTATTATCAATATCTATCCAGGGAGATGCCTGACCTCAGTCCCACTGTCATTACCCACCAGGTGCATCACCGACTTCATTCTTAATATCCACAGACAAACCAATGCACCACTCACCTCACTCTCGCTGCTTAGTCGTTGTAACCTCCACATTACAACATCGATTAAGGACAACACAGCAAAAGTGTTACACAAACTGTCTCAAACACTGACTGACACACATCTACTATCTTTATTTTAAATCCCGTCGGGTACTTGTCATCATATGACACAGGTTTAAGGTGTGTGGGGGAAAGTTTAGAGGAGATGTGCGATGCAGGTTTTTTACACAGAGGGTGGTGAATGTCTGGAACGCGCTGCCCGGGGAGGGGGTGGGAGCAGGTACAATAGCGGCATTTAAGGGGCAACTAGACAAGTACATGGATAGGATGGGAATGGAAGGATACGGACTCTGTATTGAACCGGTTGAAATAGCAGAGGCACTCAATCAATACTTTGCTTCAGTATTCACAGTGGAAAAGGATCTTGGTAGTTGCAGTGCAGACTTGCAGTGGACTGAGAAGATTGAGCATGTGGGCATTAGGAAAGAGGATGTGTTGGAGCTGTTGAAAAGCACCAAGTCAGATAAATCACCGGGACCGGATGGGAGGTACCCCAGGTTACTGTGGGAGGCGAGGGAAGAGATTGCTGATCCTCTGGCAATTCTCTTTGCGTCGTCATTGGAGACAGGAGAGGTTCCGGAGGATTGGAGGATGGCGGATGTGGTTCCGTTATTCAAGAAAGGGAAAAGAGATAGCCCAGGAAATTATAGACCGGAGAGTCCAACCTCAGTGGTAGGTACGTTGATGGAGAAGATCCTGAGAGGCAGGATTTATGAACATTTGGAAAGGAATAGCATGATCAGAAGTAGCCAACACGGCTTTGTCCGAGGCAGATCATGCCTTACGAGTCTGATTGAGTTTTTTGAAGATGTGACTAGACTCTTAGATGGGGAAGAGGGGTAGATGTGGTTTATGTGGATTTCAGTAAGGCGTTTGATAAGGTGCCCCATGCAAGGGTTATGGAGAAAGTGAAGGGGCATGGGATAGAAGGGGACGTTGCTTTGTGGATTCAGAACTGGCTTGCCCGCAGAAGGCAAAGAGTGGTTGTGGTTGGGTCTTTTTCAGAGTGGAGGTCGCTCATCAGTGGGGTGCCCCAGGGATCTGCTCTGGGACCCTTGCTCTTTGTGATTTTTATAAATGACCTGGATGAAGAAGTGGAAGGATGGGTTGGCAGGTTTGCTGATGACACAAAATTTGGAGGTGTTGTGGATAGTGCAGAGGGATGTCAGCAGTTGCAACGAGACATAGATAAGATGCAAGAGTGGGTGGAGAAGTGGCAGATGGACTTCAACCCAGATAAGTGTGTGATGGTTCATTTTGGCAGGTCAAATAGGATGGAAGAATATAATATTGAGGGTAAGACGCTTGGCAGTGTGGAAGAACAGAGGGATCTTGGGGTCCGGGGTCATAGGACGCTCAAAGCAGCTTCGCAGGTAGAGGCAGTGGTTAAGAAGGCGTATGGAATACTGGCCTTCATCAATAGAGGAATTGAGTTCCGAAATCGAGAGATAATGCTGCAGCTGTATAGGATCCTGGTCAGACCCCACCTGGAGTACTGTGCCCAGTTCTGGTCACATCATTACAGAAAGGATGTGGAAGCCATAGAACGGGTGCAGAGGAGATTTACAAGGATGTTGCTGGGATTAAGTGGTCTGCCTTATGAGGATAGTTTGAGAGAGCTAGGTCTATTCTCCTTGGAGAGGCGAAGGATGAGAGGTGACCAGATAGAGGTGTATAAGATGTTGAGAGGTATTGACAGAGTGGATTCTCAGAGGCTTTTACCCAGGGCTGAAATGGTTGTCACGAGAGGCCACAGGTTTAGGGTGCTGGGCGTAGGTACAGAGGAGATGTTAGGGGTAAGTCTTTCACTCAGAGGGTGGTGGGTGCGTGGAATCGACTGCCGGTAGTGGTGGTGGAAGCGGATTCGATTGATTCTTTTAAGAGGCTTTTGGATAGGTTCATGGAGGTTAGTGAGATAGAGGGTTATAGATGAGCCTAGAAGGTAAGGAAATCGTTCGGCGCAACTTGTGGGCCGAAGGGCCTGTTTGTGCTGTCGCTTTTCTATGTTCTATGTTCTAAGGAAACGTAAGAGTGCAGAATGTAATGTTACAGTCATAGCTAGGGTGCCAAGAAAGATCAACTTGATGCAAGTTAAGTCCATTCAAAAGTCCGATGGCAGCAGGGAAGAAGCTGTTCTTGTGTCGGTTGGTACGTGAGATCAGAATTTTGTATATTTTTCCTGATGAAGACGGTGGAAGAGAGAATGTCCGGGGTGCGTGGGGCCCTGAAGTATGGTGGCTGCTTTGCCGAGGTAGCGGGAAGTGTAGACAGAGTCAGTGGATGGGTGGCTGGTTTGAGTGATGGATTGGGCTACATTCATTACCTTTTGTAGTTTCTTGCAGTCTTGGGCAGAGCAGGAGTCATACCAAGCTGTGATACAGCCCGAAAGAATGCTTTCTATGGTTCATCTGTAAACGTTGGTGAGAATCATAGCTGACATTCCAAATGTCCTTAGTCTTCTGAGAAAGTAGAGGCGTTGGTGGGCTTTCCTAACTATATTGTTGGCACGGGGGAACCAGGACATGTCTGATAGTGATCTGGACACCTAAAAACATGAAGCTCTCGACTCTTTCTACTTCGATGGATGGATGTCAGAGCCAGCAGAACGTCACCATTAAGGCACGCTGCTTGGCTTTTCTTTGGTACTGGGATGATGGTCGTCTTCTTGAAGCAGATAGGGAACTCCGATTGTTGTAAAGAAAGCTGAAGATGATTATAAATACCCCCGCCAGCTGATCCGCGCAGTGTGTGAGTGTTCATCCTTGTACCTCATCCGGGCCAGTCGCTGTCCATGGGTTGACTTTCGAGTCGGCTGTTCTGACATCTGCAATTGTGACCTCAGATACAGCTGCATCCGAGGCTTCTGGGGTGGAGGGCATGCTCATGCTGACCTCATGCTCAACACGGACACAGTGTGCATTGAACTGATTAGAAATGGGTTTGGTGAAGCCAGCGATTTTACACACCTTCATCTTGTAGCCTTCTATGTCTTGCAGACCTTGGCATAGCCGGTGGGGGTCCGTCTGGCTATCATGGGGCACTAGGTTGGTCTGAAACTGTATTTTTGCATCTTTGATGGATCTGTGTAGATCATCTCTGGCTGTCTTGTCGAGGTCAGGGTCGTCTAACTTGAATGCCTCAGACCTGGACTTCAGAAAGCAGTGGATATCCCTGATCATCCATGGTTTCCGGTTGGGAAACACACGCAATATCTTCTTGGGCACAGAGTCTCCTACACACTTCCTAATGATGTCAGTTACTGTAGTGGCGTACTCGCTCAGGTTGTTCGTGGAGTTTTTAAATACTGACCAGTCCCCTGACTCTAAGCAGTCACGTAGGAGATCTTTCGATTCCTCAGACCAACATTGCATGACATTATTGAATGGATCATCCCGCTTTAGCCTTTGTGTGTCAGCCTGTCGCAGGAGCACAGTCTTGTGGTCTGATTTGTCTCACTCTCTCTTACCCCAGTTGTGTCTTTCCTGATGCAGACGCTCAAAGAACAAAGGCAAAGAAATGGACAGCACAGGAATAGGCCCTTCGACCCTCTCCAAACCTGTCCTGATCATGGTGCCCTATTTTAAAATAAAACCTGCTGCGCTTACTCGGTCAGTATCCCTCTTACCTCCTATTAATGCATCAATCCAGATGCCTCTTAAAAGTTGCTAATGTGCCTGATTCCACCACCTCCCCTGGCAGCGCATTCCAGGCACCGACACTCTCTGTGTGGAAAACATCCCCCGCACATCTCCCTTAATATTTCATCCTGCCATCTTGAACCTGTGCCTCCTTGTAACTGAACCTTCCACCCTCGGAGAAAACCCTCTGACTATCCATCCTGTCTGTGCCTCCCACAATTTTGTAGACCTCTATCAGGTCTCCCCTCAGCCTTCATCTTTCCAGTGAAAACAATCCTGATTTATTCAACCTCTCCTCATAGCCAGCGGAGCTGACTTCTCTCTAAGTTAAGTTACTGTTATAAACACCATTCCTCTCACAATAACTGCTTCCCCCATCATCACGCCCTCACTCCCGCCCCATCTATCCTTCTGTCTTCCTCTGTTTCACATTCACTCGCTCAGAGTCTTCCTCTCTCACTCTTATCCATTCATTTTCCCAGCCTCGCACCCTTTCTAGATTCAGCCCATCCCACAAGCCGTCCCTCTCTCTCGTGCTCATCTCTCTCCTTCCACATCTGGGCACGTTTCTGAACACTGTATCAGATGTGGGTCCAGTGTCATTTGGAGCCTGTGCATTGCTGGTCACAGTTAAATCTGTTATTTTACTGCTCTAAGAGGTGATGTGATTGTATCTGCTGCAGGGCCTGAATTTTCTGAGATGTCCCATTGTTTCTGAATATTTTCTCAGTTTGAGAAGCTGCAGTAGATTTCGGGATAAAAACAAATTTCTTTGCAGACTAGATAGTTCCAAATTATTGATCAGCAGAATTTTGCAATTGATGCTAAACTCTAACCCACTTAAATCACATCACAGAATGTCCACAGTTAAAGATCACACAGAGAGACACGGTAACAATTGGGACTCAATTACTGAAATGTCACAGTCCAGTAACAGATATCACTGAAACTATCTGAGATCTAGAGGTGGGACTGATGGTGTTTGAGTGGACAGCATCTTTCCACTTGTTATTAGTTGATAAATGTGATCAACAGAATCCAGTGTTTGGAAAGAAGTCAATACTAAAAATAAATATTTTCCATCACTGAACTCAATGTCGTAATCTGTTTGTTCATATATTTTTAAAAAACTTCAAACCAGGTTTCTGCCACAATGTCCCTAAGGTGACTTTACAGTGTATAAATTAAAGGCTTTGGGAATATATAACGTCAGATGTTAAAGTCAGAGAGACTGCCAGCAGCTCGAAGGGACACATCACTTCACACTGAAGATGCTGTATCCAGTTCACATAGCTGAGAAAATATTCTACCCAATCATCGCCATTATTGGTGTTCCCGGTGAGTGACTCTAACCAGTGAGGTTGTGTAAATCTGTGTGTGAACGGCTCTCTGATTCTAAACTCTGACTGAAAATGCTCCATGCTGATCTCGTGGTCACTGTTATAAAGACACCAGGTCAACGATGTAATTTACTGAAATCAAATGGCTTGAAGTCTCTCTGTGTTTTTAATCCTTTTCATCAACTGACAATGAGCCTCTGTATGTTATTCACGGGCTCACTACTCAATGAAGTTAATGTATTGAGGAGTGAACTACTCAATCTTATCTATTGTAAGATTGGACCTCAGTGAAGGTGATCTCTCTGAAATAATGTTCAGTGGGAGTAAGAATATAATGGAAATTTGAGTGTGGGTCACTAACCAAAGTTGAATACCTGACACCAGTGAACAAGTATTGCAGGGTATATTTGTCAATGTAAAATTGTACTGATTGTGGTTCTTTCACCTGAGTGGAATATCTGATCGAAGTCTCCATTAATATAGGGCACCATCTGTCCAAGTAGAATTGTATTGTGTTTTGGAAAAGAATTGCAATGAAGTAAGTTGTTTCAATGTTAAATATATCCTATTTTAATTTGGTGAGTGAGATGTCCATTCTGTGGAGCTGCCTCAGTCTTTTATCTTTGGAATATGTTGAAAACAGGAAGAGTTTGGCTTTGTTTGGTGGTCAGTGGATGATGTGAAATTTCTCCATACCTCGGCTTTGTATTGAAAAGAAAGAGGTTTCAGCGACTTCCTGATAGTTAAACAAACCAATTACAAACCGTGCAGTGTTCAGTGATTGTCAAACATTTTGTGCATTGTTCACATTTCCATTGATCTATAAATGAACTCCAATGGTTTTTTTTTCTGGGTTGTTGTGGTTCTGTCTCAACTGTGTTGATTCTGAAAGCGATTTGTGAATCTGATCACCTGAAGCCCTGAACTCCTCGAAAACATTCAGATACTTGATTTCTACAGAGTGATTGGGAAACATATTGTTCTGATCAGAATGAAGAACCTGACACTGAGCTGTGGTGAAATTAATTTCCAATTCCAATACCCAATTTGCAAGTTTATAATTTATTATTTATGTGTTATTGTGTTGAGTTGTATTCTTCCACTCTGCTCATTCTCATTCTCAGTTTGGATTGGTTGGTAAATTTTGAAACTATAATTTTGCTTCCCTATTCCATATTGTTGATGTAAATGGTGAAGGAAAGTGATCCCAGCGCTGATCCTCGTGGAAAACCACTTCCCACCTTCCAGCAATCAGAGTAAATCCCTTTAACTCCCACTGCCTGTGTTGTGTCTTTGTAACCAGCATTTAGTCATTCTGCTGCTGGTCCTCTAACTCCACTTGCTCTGAGATTACTGAAGTCTGTTAACTTACTGAAGGTATCTAGAAACACCATGTGTCGGACATCGACCAGATCATTCCTGATAATTGTGAAAATTATTCAATGAAATCTGTCAAGAATGATCTGAATTTAGTTCATTTATTTTTTTATGTTGAGGTTGTGACTGGACAACTGCTCTTTGGATTTTTTAAAATTTAATTTCTGGTTAAACTCAAGAAAGAACATAAATCTTCTATTGTTTTCCATTCCAGTGGGTCACTTCTGATGATCAGCTGCTTAAGAAGGCAGACATGACAATTGTCTTTATTAGCTGATGTATCGAAGATAGGAGCAGGGAGGTGATGATGGAGATGTATGAAACACTCATTTGTCTTCAGCTCGAGGACTGTGAGGAGTTCTGGGGGCCTCACTAGACGGAGGATGTGATTGCTCTGGAAGGAACGCAAAGGAGATTCACCAGGATGTTGCCTGGGCAGCAGTGTTTCTGCAGTGAAGACAGGCTGGTTAGGCTGGGGTTACTTTCCACAGAACAGTGAAGGCGGAGCGCGGACATCATTGAGGTGTTCAAAATTATGAGGGACAAAGATAGGATAGTTGAGAAGAAACTTCTTCCCCTGAGCAGAGGGGTCAATGTCCAAGGTGTGTAGAATAAGGTCAGCAGCAGGAGGGTTAGAGGGTTTCTGAGGAAAATAAAATGTTCCTGTGTCATTTCGGAAATGCTGCTGGTCATCCTGCACAGCAAGATCCCACAATCACACTGCAATGTGGGAGCAGCCAGATTTAAAACACAATTGTAGGTGTGAATTGGTGAAAAGCTAAAACACATCATCACAGATTCACCCTCAGTAACACAATCACTGTTTACAAATCCATTCTTTTGGGAGGAACAAGGGATTGATTAAGGAAAGAAAAATAGTGTATGAAAGTAATCTAACGTGGAACATGACAACTGACTTCAAAAAATATCTATCGGTATGTAAAGAGAAACAGATTGACAAACTAGGACCTTTGCAGTCAGAAATGGGAGATACTCTAACGGGGACAAAGTAATAGCTGAGGAATTAAATTGAAGATTGCTTCGATCTTCAGAAAGGAAGACATGAATAACATGCCAAAAGTTCTGAGAGGAACAAGTTTTAGAGAGAAGCTGAAGGAAATTTGAATTTGTAGAGAAATGGTTTTGGGGAAAATGATGGGATTGAAGGTGGATAAATCTCCAGGTCCTGATAATCTTCATCCCAGAGTACTTAAGGAAGTCTTCCTGGGAATATGAGGTCCAATGGTGGTTATTTTCCTATTTTATTGGACTCTGGGCTGGTTCCTACAGATTGGAGGGTAGCTAATGCAAGCCCGGTATTCAGACAGGACTGGAGAGAGAAAACAGTGAACTATAGACCAGTGAGCCTAACGTCGGTGCTGGGGAAGTTGCAAGAGTCAAATTTCAAGGATTTGATAACTCGGCATTTGGAAGGCAGCGCCATAATCAGACAAAGGCAGCATGGATTTACTAAAGGGAAATCATGATTGGAATATCTTGGAATTGTTTGAGGGTGGAACCGGTAGAGTTGACCGAGGGGAACCAGTGGATGTGGTTTATTTAGTCTTCCAGCAGGGTTACTGAATGCATCATCTCCAAATTTGCAGATGTTACAAAGCTGGGTGGGAGGGTGAACTGTGAGGAAGGTGCAGAGAATATTCAGCGTGATTTGGACAGGCTGAGGGTGTGGTCATACACATGGCAGATGCAGTTTAATGTGGATCACTGTGAGGATATCGACCCTGGTAGGAATATTAGGAAGACAAGTTATTATTGAATGGGTGTAAATTGAGGGAGGTGGATTCTCATCAAAACCTTGGTCTCCTCGTGCATCATTCACTGCACGGAACCAGGCAGGTACAGCAGGCAGGAATGGAGCTAAATGGTCTGTAAGCTTTCATAGCGAGATGATTCCTATTCAGGGATAGGGATGAGTTGCTGCAATTTATAAAGGATTGGAGAGGCCACACCTGGAGAGTTTTGTACAGTTTTGGTGTCCTTATCTGAGGAAGGATGTCCTTGCTATAGAGGAAGTACAGCGACGGTTTACCAGGCTGATTCTTGGGATGGCAGGTCTGTCATATGAGGAGAGATTAGATTGGTTAGGATTATATTCAATAGAAATCTGTAGAGTGAGAGGGGACCTCATAGAAACCTATTAAATTCTAACAGAATGAGGCAGGGTCGATTCAGAAAGAATGTTCCCAATGGTGGGGAGTCGAGAACTCGGGGTCATAGTTTTAGGATTAGGGACAAACCTTTTGGAGCTGAGGTGGGGAGAAATTTATTCAGTCAGAGGGTGGTGAATATGTGGAATTCACTAGCACCGAATGTTGTTAAGGCAAATGCATTCAGAATAGTGAGAGGGGATCTCAGAGAAACTTGTAAAATTCAAACAGGATTCGAACGGGTCGATTCAGAAAGAAAGTTACCAATGGTGGGGGAGTCCACAACTCGCTGTCTTCGTTTGATGATAAGGGAAAACCTTTTTAGAACTGAGGTGGGGAGAAATTTCTTCAGTCAGAGGGTGGTGAATGTGATGAATTCACAGGCGTTCTGTGACTTCAAAAATAAATTAGATCTCGCTCTCGGGGCTGAAGGGATAAAAGGATATGGGGTCAGGGTGAATCAAGATATTAAATTTGATGATCAGCCACAATAAAATTGAATGGTGGCGCAAGCTCCTGCTCACGCTTCTAGTTTATATGTTTCAATGACTGGGGGGCTCGCCTGGAATGATACAGTGGAGGACCCCCTAAACACGTCCTCTCTCCCCCCACCCACCCTCCCTCACCCCCCAACCCCCTCCCCCCGACACTTTATCTTCTCACCGCTCCCTTCCTCTCGGCCTTCTCTCTCTCTCTCTCACTCTCTCTTACACCTTCCTCTTTTTCTCTCTCTCCCTCACTGATAACACAATCTAATGAGAACGTTGGGTGAGAGAGTTTGAAAACCGACAATTGCATCCTGAGTGGAATGAATTGACGCGGCTGCTGCAGTTTTATTAAACGATTCAACTCATAAAATTAAACACAGTAACTGTATGGAATGAAGCGAATGGAAAAGGCATCCTGAGGGCCCTGAGATTAGGACTTGAATTGAGGCCTAGTCCCAGAGGATGCAATAAACCTTGGGGACAAAGAACAGAATTCTCCCCACCCCAGTGAAACAGAACTGTCCTTTCCAGCCCCAAAACATCCCACACACGGAGGGAAAGGGCAAGAGGGAAAAGAGAACCACTGTTCCCCACCCCCTGTCCCATCCGCACACCCCTCACACACCCCACTGTTCCCCACCCTCTGTCCCGCCCGCACACCCCTCACACACCCCACAACAATAAAACAAAACACAAGGGGGTTTTATTTTACATGAACTACAAGATGCAACATTGAAGCAAATGGTTGGAGAGAGAGAGGGAACGTTGTGGTGACAGAGGCCGAGATATTGAACCCCCTGCCCTACCCACTCCCTCATAAAAAATGATAAATCCTCCAAATCGCACCACCCTGTCTAAAAACACAAACAGGACACAGGGATTGAGCATAAGTCTTTACCAAGGCCAGGGGTTTGATTTTTAGCCCCTCCACCCTCCCAAATTTCCCTTTTAAGTTGTGTGGTTACAATTTGCAGTTCTGTATATGCTGCAGGTCATTGATGCACAGCAGGATTCCATGCGCAGCAATGTTTCCACACCGCCCAGCCCAGTCGGCAAGTGGCTCAAACCTCAACTGGGAAGAAACTGTTCATTCCCTCAGGATACATTTCAAAACAGACTGTCTCAGGACTGGAGTGTTTGAACATCACGCTTTCTGGAAAGATGTGACAGGGACATCAGCAGTTACTGCTCTCAGGAAACCCTCTACCCCCGAATCCTGTGACATTTTCCCTCCACCCCAACTCCACAATGTTCAGCTATCTCTCCCCCTGTTTAACCTGATCCTCCCGTTTCTCTCTCACTCCCACATTCTGTAACATCAGCCTTTCCTCAGCCTGTGCCCCAACTCTCTCACTCCCTCTCTCTCACAAGCCATATAATGGAGATACAGAGACACAGATAGAGAGACAGTGACATGAGACAGAGGTTGATGCCCTTTTAACAAGCCACGCCAAATTCCCCAAAGAGGAACACCTTGCTTTGTGATGTGTGAAAGGTGTGTGGGAAGGTGTGAACTGTTCTTCATTAACATTTAGTGGTTAATCAACAGAAATATCTGACACTCAATTTAAGTGAACAATTAACAATTTATGTATTTAACCAGCAGGGAACTTTAGATAAAGAAGTAGCATTGTGATTAAAGTAAGATTCTACTGGAATGCAGTTCAAATAAACACAAGGACATTCACTAACAGAAAAAAAAAGAACATAATTTAGGAAAACCTTTGGAGTTCGTCTCTCTATTCCGCTGCTTGCGAGTTACTTCTGATTCAGATCGATAGATGGAGAGGTCTATTCAGTGATAATCAAAGCTGGAGAGAGCTGCTCTTTCCCTCTCTGGGCTTTGAGAGGTGGCAGTCCTTCAGTTGAACTGCAGGCAGGCAGTTGATCCCCTGTTTTTATACTGTGATGACCTCTGAATTTTCCTGCACCAGGATTGATCTGATCTTGTCAACAGCAATAAATTAACATTTGATAGCTTCCTGATAGCTGAGTGTCTTCTTTGAACTGATAGGCTGAACTCAAAATTCAAAAACCTGCAAAGCCTGTTGCCATGGTGACGCTAATACTTGGTCTTTGCTGCAAATCTTGCAGTCTGTGTACTCTGTCTGTACCTGCATTTGAAGCCTCCAAGCATTGACATAAGTCCAACTTTAAAGGGAGACAAAACCAGCTTTTAAAGGGACCACACTTCACAAACTCAGCTTCCCAACACCAGACATAGAGCGAGAGTTCCGACAATCACCGCCACAGCAAACTGTATTCAAATAGAACCCTGTGCATTTCATTTCACCCTCACATTTATCTCTCTGCCTCACACACATTTTTTATTCCACAATTACACCCGCTTCTAGTTAAATAACTTTCATTCCAGGCCATCAAGAATTATTTACAGTGATGAGATTAATTGTTAATCTGACCTCACTGCTGTTAATTTAGAGATTTCTGATGCAACTTGTGCACAGGAAGATCCAAAGCACAGAGTCAGTTTCAAAATTCAGTTCAGAGTTTATGATAATTGTTTTCTGTGTGTGTGTGTTTCTTGTTCAAATGTACAAACTGAGGCTGGAATATTGGTCGCACAGTAAGATCCCACAGGCAGCAATGTGATATTGGCTGAATGTCCCCTCAGTCCTCTGCAGAAAGTGATCATGAACTCCCTCAGTCCCAATGTTCAAGTTGAAGCTTTTTTATATTCAAGGCCTTGGAGCCTTCTTTGCAGTCAGTGAGCTATTTTCAAAGAGGATGATCATTGTTACAAGGCAGGCAAAAGGCCCAGGAGTGTGCATGCACAGCAAGATCCCACAGCAGCCGCACTGTGAAACTAATCAAATGAGACACAGACCTTCCCCTGCGTCCATTCGCACACCTGCTGTGAGCCCCTCCCCCAAATCACCCAACACAAATCCCCACACACCTTCCACTCTGTGTGTGTGCATTGTCCCAAGTCAGGAGAATTCCCTTCACTTCCCTGGAAAGATGAAACTCTCTCTTAACACTGAGACAACCTTTAAAGCAAGTTCTGCAGCAAGATCGCACAAGGTGCAGTTCGCAGTGTGGAGTGTGTTTTACACCGTTTAATGGAATGTAACCATGAAAAGTGTGAGCTGATACCCTTTGGAAGGAGTAATTTGACAAGGAAGTCCTCAATGAATGTTCGGACTATAGGAAGATCTATGGTAGAATGTGACCTTGGCGTATTTGACCACAGATCTTTGAAAGCAGAAGGGCATGTTAGTAGGGAGGGGAAAATTGCATATGGGACACTTGCCTTTATCATTCGAGGCACAGATGACAAAAGCAGGGAAGTAATGTCGGAATTGCAAAGAGCAATTACAAAATGTTGGAATTACAAAAGCAAAGAGTCGGAACAAATGGGTGTTTTTCTGGTTGGAGGAAGGTAACTAGTGGCGTGCCGCAGGGATCGGTACTCGGGCCGCAACTGTTTACCATTTATATAGATGATCTGGAGGAGGGGACGGAGTGTAGGGTAACGAAGTTTGCAGACGACACAAAGATAAGTGGAAAAGTGAATCGTGTGGAGGACGGAGAAGATCTGCAGAGAGATTTGGACAGGCTGAGTGAGTGGGCGAGGATATGGCAAATGGAGTATAACGTTGAGAAATGCGAGGTTATACACTTTGGAGGAAATAATAACAAATGGGATTACTATCTCAATGGAAACAAATTAAAACATGCTACCGTGCAAAGGGACCTGGGGGTCCTTGTGCATGAGACGCAGAAGCCCAGTCTGCAGGTACAACAGGTGATCAAGAAGGCAAATGGGATGTTGGCCTATATTGCGAGGGGGATAGAATATAAAAGCAGGGATGTCTTGATGCACCTGTACAGGGCATTGGTGAGGCCGCAGCTGGAATACTGTGTGCAGTATTGGTCCCCTTATATGAGGAAGGATATATTGGCATTGGAGGGAGTGCAGAGAAGGTTCACCAGGTTGATACCGGAGATGAGGGGTTTGGATTATGAGGAGAGGCTGAGGAGATTGGGTTTGTACTCGTTGGAGTTTAGAAGGATGAGGGGGGATCTTATGGAGACTTATAAGATAATGCGGGGGCTGGATAGGGTGGAGGCGGAGAGATTCTTTCCACTTAGTAAGGAAGTTAAAACTAGAGGACACAGCCTCAAAATAAAGGGGGGTCGGTTTAAGACAGAGTTGAGGAGGAACTTCTTCTCCCAGAGGGTGGTGAATCTCTGGAATTCTCTGCCCACTGAGGTGGTGGAGGCTACCTCGCTGAATATGTTTAAAGCGCGGATGGATGGATTCCTGAGCGGTAAGGGAATTAAGGGTTATGGGGATCAGGCGGGTAAGTGGTACTGATCCACGTCAGATCAGCCATGATCTTATTGAATGGCGGGGCAGGCTCGAGGGGCTAGATGGCCTACTCCTGCTCCTATTTCTTATGTTCTAATTGTCTCGATCCTTGGTGAGGCCCCAGGTGGAGTACTGTGTGCAGTTCTGATCGCCACATTATAGGAAGGATGTGTTTGCGCTGGATGGGGGTACAGAGGAGATTCACCAAGATGCTGCCTTGGATGGAAGATCAACGTTATGAAAAGAGGTTGCGTGGGCTTGGGTTATTGAAGTTTTAGCAGAGAAGACTGAGGGGCGACCTGATCGAGGTAGACAAGATTATGAGGGCCATGGACAGAGTGGAAACGGAGCAACTGTTCCCCATATCTGAAGGGTCAGTCACGAGGGGACATAGGTTCACGGTGGGGGTAAGGAGGTTGGCGGAGGGGGTGTGAGAAAATATTTTTCTCCCTCGAGGGTGTTGAGGGTCTGGAATGCGCTGCCTGGGAGGGTGGTGGAGGTGGGTTCCCTCACATCCTTTAAAAGGTATCTGGATGAGCACTTGGCACAACATAACATTCAGGGCTCTGGGCCAAGTGCTGACAGATGGGGTTAGGTGGGATTTCAGGTATTTCTAATGTGACAGTGCAGACTCGATGGGCTGAAGGGCCTCTTCTGCTCTGTATGATTCTATTATTCTGTAACCTCTCATTCTTGGTTCTCCTCATTCTCTCTCACTCTTTCCTTCCCTCCATTTCTTCCAATCAGACAGAAACATTGAAATGGAGAGAGAGAGAGATCCACAGAGAGAATCTTCTAAACCTGAATTAAAATGCCAGCCCTGCTCCATCCTGCCCACCCCCCGGTCCCCTCTCAGTCTCTAGAAGCCGCTCAACTCCCTCTTTCAGTTTGGGAAGTGGCTGCTGATTCCTTCAGGGCACTTTTTAAATCCTCCCAGACTATCTGACAGGGTTTGAGTGGAGCTGCAGCTGGTGACCACACACTGGAGACTCTCACATCCTGTCTCTCTTTCTCAAATGCTGTCCCTCCATCACCACCTCTGCTTTGACCTTCCACTCCCCTCGGGCCTCCCTCTGTCTCTGCTCCACTCCCTCCTTCTCTTTTCTCCTCCTGCCCCTATCTCTCTCACTCATTGTAAAGATGGATGTTCTTATCTAGAGCCAGGTCTTTGCAACCACATCCACCACCTCTTTCTCCATCCCTCCTTCTAACTTCCTATTTCTGTCCATATCTCTGCTTCTTTCCCTCTCTCTCATGTGCACTGTGTTGAAAGGTGCGATGCAATATTTCTGAGCCACACTGCCAATAACCACAAATCATATTGCTGTGAGGGGGTGGGAAGAACCACCTTATCTGGGGGTCTCCAGTTAGGAGTCAGTGCCCAGCTTCCTGTCTCTGGAGAATAGCCTCAGTCAGAGCCCTGAGATTCCTTATTTACACAAATCAATCAAAAGATCGATTTATTTATTCATAAATAACTACTGGGAGGCTCATTTTACAAAGTCTACCAAAGGAATGGACACAGCTTGTCCCCAGTTTAAAGAGGGGAGTTTATCTCTTTCTGTCACTGAGGGGATATGTATCCAAACTCAGAATTCACATGGAGCTGGGTGGAGGATTACACCAAGCGCGAGGCTGGGGGAATGACATGTCTCCCCCCACCCCCACTTTGTCCTCTCTGGATATGGTCACAGTGCCGCCCATGGGATCATGCTGTGCTTAAAATCCCCACAAAGAAAGCTGGAAAGGGAGAGGGAGAGATTCTGGAGGGAGGTGAACAGGAATGGGGAGAAAGCGAGATGGGGAGAGCAATACTGGGGTGAGATAGAGAGATATGGGGAGAAACAGGAGGAGAGAGAGAACAACTGGAGAGCGATAGGGAGATATGGGGTAAAGTTATAATGTGAATGAAGAATGGAAACGCACTGGATAAGAGAGAAATCCAGATAGAGGGAATAATGGTCGGAGAGAAGAGATTAGGAAGAGATAGATAGGGAAGCAAAGGAGCAGGCAAAGAGAGAGGGAGAGAAGACAAGAAAAAAGAGACGGACAGAGGATATAATCTGTAAATTAGAAGCAGAAAAGCAGCGGGGGAGAGTCAGAATGGGGAGGAAATCTGGAGAGGGGAAGTTGAATAGAAAAATCCTGAACTGACTTCCAGCTCCACCAGCTGTCCAGTCCAGAGACGTGTTCAATCCGGGGTGGGCTCTGATAATTGGGTGCAGGAAGGGATTGCAGATTCTATCTCTGTCCACTTTGGGTCTCATTGGGAAACCCGTCCAGTCTGAATTAACCCTGGAAAACACATCAGGTGAGAAATGCAATCTGTGTGAAATATTTGAATGATGAGAATGTGCAGATTTGCTCCATCAAAGTGAGAGATGTGTAATTCACAGCTTCCTGTCCCCCAGTCCCTACTTAACCAGCGGGGTTACATTGGCTACTTTCCAATCTGCAATGTTAATCTCTAACACAACTCCTCCAACAACACCGCCACCCCGGGAACCCCATTGGGTTGATGCTGAAATCCTCTCCTTACTGTGGCTTCACACATGGGGAATGTTCACTCACTCATTTCCCGCCTCTTGTCCCTTTTTCACTGACAGTTAATTTAGTGGGAATTGTGATCCTGAGTCGGGGAAAGTGTGGTCTCTCCACCTGCACCACTCGCTACCTGGTCGCCATGGCAGCGGCGGATCTGCTCTTCATCATCTTTAACCCCATTCTCAACAGGATAAATTATTATTATTACCCGCTGAGTTTCCTGGACCTCACCTCTGTGTGTCGTGTTCACAATGTCCTGCTGACTGCAGCCAGAGACTGTTCAGTCTGGTTCACCATCACTTTCTCCTTTGATCGATTTGTGGCCATTCGCTGCCAGAAACTGAAAACTAAATATTGCACCGGGAAAACTGCGGCTGTGGTTCTGGCAACAACCGGCCTCCTGCTCTCTGTGAGAAACATCCCCATGTACTTTACACTGGAACCTGGGGGGATAATGGACAATGTCCAGTGGGGCTGTGTGACAAAGACAAGCTATCACACTGATCCTGGCTGGGTTGGATTTTCCTGGTTTGGGCAGGTTTTAACCCCATTGCTCCCATTCGGTTTAATCCTGGTGATTAACGCTCTGACAGTCAGACACATTTTGGTGACCAGTCGAGTCCGGAAGGGACTGAGGGCTCAGAGTCAGGGAGAGAATCGCAGAGACCCCGAGATGGAGAGCAGAAGGAAGTCAATGATTTTACTCTTCAGCATTTCCGGGGCTTTCATTCTCCTCTGGGCCGTGTATGTTATATTTTTTATCTATTCGAAAGTGAAAGGATTAATTTACGCCACTCTTCCTGAATACACATTTCAAAATGTCGGATGGATGCTGCGGGATGTAAATTGCTGCACAAACACATTTATTTACGCGGTGACTCAATCCAAGTTCAGGGAGCAGATCAGGATCGCGGTGGAATATCCGCTCACATCAATTATTCAATTAATGAAGAAACAAAACTGACTGACAGCCAATCACAGAGCGGGATCACTAAATCACCGCCTCAGCCAATCACAGAGAGGGATCACTAAATCACCACCTCAGCCAATCACAGAGCGGGATCACTAAATCACCGCCTCAGCCAATCACAGAGAGGGATCATTAAATCACCGCCTCAGCCAATCACAGAGCGGGATCACTAAATCACCGCCTCAGCCAATCACAGAGAGGGATCATTAAATCACCGCCTCAGCCAATCACAGAGCGAGATCACTAAATCACCGCCTCAGCCAATCAGAGACTGGATTGCTAACTGACTGCCTCAGCCAATCAGAGCCTAGATCGACTACTGCACGAATCAGCCAATCAGAATTGCCGCTCACTTCCTGACAGCCAAGTCCACCAATGACTGGTCTCCGCACTTTGACTGACAGCGGATGAGCCAATCAGAGGCTGAGCTTTCTGACTGACAGCCGTGTCAGACAATCAGAACACCAGCAGCTAACGGCCCCGCCCCCAGAGCAAATCCGGGAGTGACAGACACTTCAACCAATCAGGAAGCTGGTGTCAGTGTGTGAGGGTCAGTGTCCACGTGTGTGTCACTGTGTGTGTGTCACTGTGTGTATCACTGTGTGTGTGTGTGAGTCAGTGTGTGTCACTGTGTGTGAGTGTGTGTGGGTCAGTGTCCATGTGTGTGTCACTGTGTGTCACTGTGTGTGTGTGTGTGTCACTGTGTGTGTGTCAGTGTGTATCACTGTGTGTGTGCGTGTGTGAGTCAGTGTGTGTCACTGTGTGTGTCAGTGTGTATCACTGTGTGTGTGTGTGTGAGGCAGTGTGTGTCACTGTGTGTGTGTGTCAGTGTGTATCACTGTGTGTGAGTCAGTGTGTGTCACTGTGTGTATGTCAGTGTGTGCCACTGTGTGTGTGTCTCACTGTGTGTGTGTGTCAGTGTGTGTCACTGTGTGTGTGTCAGTGTGTCTCACTGTGTGTGTGCGTGTCAGTGTGTGCCACTGTGTGTGTGTCTCACTGTGTGTATGTCAGTGTGTGCCACTGTGTGTGTGTCTCACTGTGTGTGTGTGTCAGTGTGTGTCACTGTGTGTGTGTCAGTGTGTCTCACTGTGTGTGTGCGTGTCAGTGTGTGCCACTGTGTGTGTGTCTCACTGTGTGTGTGTCAGTGTGTATCACTGTGTGTGCATGTATCAGTGTGTGTCACTGTGTGTGTGTCAGTGTGTCTCACTGTGTGTGTGCGTGTCAGTGTGTGTCACTGTGTGTGTGAGTGTGTGTCAGTGTGTATCACTGTGTGTGTATCAGTGTGTCTCACTGTGTGTGTGTGTGTGTGTCAGTGTGTATCACTGTGTGTGTGGGTCAGTGTGTGTCACTGTGTGTGTGTGTCAGTGTGTCTCACTGTGTGTGTGCATGTCAGTGTGTGTCACTGTGTGTGTGAGTGTGTGTCAGTGTGTATCACTGTGTGTTTTTGTCAGTGTGTGTGTGCATCAGTGTGTGTGAGGGTCAGTGTCGATGTGTGTGTCAGTGTGTGTCACTGTGTGTGTGAGTGTGTGTCAGTGTGCATCACTGTGTGTGTGTGTGTGTGTGTGGGTCAGTGTGTATCACTGTGTGTGTGTGGGTCAGTGTGTGTCATTGTGTGTCTGTGTGTATCACTGTGTGTGTGTGTGTCTCAGTGTGTATCACTGTGTGTGTGTCACTGAGTGTGTGTGTGTCAGTGTGTATCACTGTGTGTGTGTGTCAGTGTGTATCACTGTGTGTGTGAGTGTGTGTGTCAGTGTGCATCACTGTGTGTGTGTGTGGGTCAGTGTGTATCACTGTGTGTGTGTGTGTCAGTGTGTATCACTGCGTGTGTGAGGGACAGTGTCACTGTGTGTGTGTGTGTGTGTCAGTGTGTATCACTGTGTGTGTGTCAGTGTGTGTCACTGTGTGTGTGTGTCAGTGTGTATCACTGAGTGTGTGTGGGTCAGTGTGTAACACTGTGTGTCAGTGTGTATCACTGTGTGTGTGTCAGTGTGTCTCACTGTGTGTGTGCGTGTCAGTGTGTGTCACTGTGTGTGTGAGTGTGTGTCAGTGTGTATCACTGTGTGTGTGTATCAGTGTGTGTCACTGTGTGTGTGTCAGTGTGTCTCACTGTGTGCGTGTATCAGTGTGTGTCACTGTGTGTGTGTCAGTGTGTATCACTGTCTGTGTGTGTCAGTGTGTCTCACTGTGTGCGTGTATCAGTGTGTGTCACTGTGTGTGTGTCAGTGTGTATCACTGTGTGTGTGTGTGTCAGTGTGTGTCACTGTGTGTGTGTCAGTGTGTCTCACTGTGTGTGTGTATCAGTGTGTCTCACTGTGTGTGTGTGTCAGTGTGTATCACTGTGTGTGTGTATTAGTGTGTGTCACTGTGTGTGTGTGTCAGTGTGTATCACTGTGTGTGTGTGTCAGTGTGTCTCACTGTGTGTGTGTGTGTGTGTGTGTCAGTGTGTCTCACTGTGTGTGTGTCTCAGTGTGTGTCACTGTGTGTGTGTGTATCAGTGTGTGTGAGGGTCAGTGTCGATGTGTCTGTCAGTGGGTGTCACTGTGTGTGTGAGTGTGTGTGTCAGTGTGCATCACTGTGTGTGTGTGTGGGTCGTGTGTATCACTGTGTGTGTGTGGGTCAGTGTGTGTCACTGTGTGTCTGTGTGTATCACTGTGTGTGTGTGTCTCAGTGTGTATCACTGTGTGTGTGTCACTGAGTGTGTGTGTGTCAGTGTGTATCACTGTGTGTGTGTGTCAGTGTGTATCACTGTGTGTGTGAGTGTGTGTGTCAGTGTGCATCACTGTGTGTGTGTATGGTTCAGTGTGTATCACTGAGTGCGTGTGGGTCAGTGTGTGTCACTGTGTGTGTCAGTGTGTATCACTGTGTGTGTGTGTCAGTGTGTATCACTGTGTGTGTGTGTGTGTGTCAGTGTGTATCACTGCGTGTGTGAGGGACAGTGTCACTGTGTGTGTGTGTGTGTGTGTGTTAGTGTGTGTCACTGTGTGTGTGTATCAGTGTGTCTCACTGTGTGTGTGTGTCAGTGTGTATCACTGTGTGTGTATGTCAGTGTGTCTCACTGTGTGTGTGCATGTCAGTGTGTGTCACTGTGTGTGTGAGTGTGTGTCAGTGTGTATCACTGTGTGTTTTTGTGAGTGTGTGTGTGTCTCAGTGTGTGTCACTGTGTGTGTGTGTGTGTATCAGTGTGTGTGAGGGTCAGTGTCGATGTGTGTGTCAGTGGGTGTCACTGTGTGTGTGAGTGTGTGTGTCAGTGTGCATCACTGTGTGTGTGTGTGGGTCAGTGTGTATCACTGTGTGTGTGTGCGTCAGTGTGTGTCACTGTGTGTCTGTGTGTATCACTGTGTGTGTGTGTCTCAGTGTGTATCACCGTGTGTGTGTCACTGAGTGTGTGTGTGTCAGTGTGTATCACTGTGTGTGTGTGTCAGTGTGTATCACTGTGTGTGTGAGTGTGTGTGTCAGTGTGCATCACTGTGTGTGTGTATGGTTCAGTGTGTATCACTGAGTGCGTGTGGGTCAGTGTGTGTCACTGTGTGTGTCAGTGTGTATCACTGTGTGTGTGTGTCAGTGTGTATCACTGTGTGTGTGTGTGGGTCAGTGTGTATCACTGTGTGTGTGTGTGTGTCAGTGTGTATCACTGCGTGTGTGAGGGACAGTGTCACTGTGTGTGTGTGTGTGTGTGTCAGTGTGTGTCACTGTGTGTGTGTATCAGTGTGTCTCACTGTGTGTGTGTGTCAGTGTGTATCACTGTGTGTGTATGTCAGTGTGTCTCACTGTGTGTGTGCATGTCAGTGTGTGTCACTGTGTGTGAGTGTGTGTGGGTCAGTGTCCATGTGTGTGTCACTGTGTGTCACTGTGTGTGTGTGTGTGTCACTGTGTGTGTGTCAGTGTGTATCACTGTGTGTGTGTGTGTGAGTCAGTGTGTGTCACTGTGTGTGTCAGTGTGTATCACTGTGTGTGTGTGTGAGTCAGTGTGTGTCACTGTGTGTGTGTGTCAGTGTGTATCACTGTGAGTGAGTCAGTGTGTGTCACTGTGTGTATGTCAGTGTGTGCCACTGTGTGTGTGTCTCACTGTGTGTGTGTGTCAGTGTGTGTCACTGTGTGTGTGTCAGTGTGTCTCACTGTGTGTGTGCGTGTCAGTGTGTGCCACTGTGTGTGTGTCTCACTGTGTGTGTGTGTGTCAGTGTGTATCACTGTGTGTGCATGTATCAGTGTGTGTCACTGTGTGTGTGTCAGTGTGTCTCATTGTGTGTGTGCGTGTCAGTGTGTGTCACTGTGTGTGTGAGTGTGTGTCAGTGTGTATCACTGTGTGTGTATCAGTGTGTCTCACTGTGTGTGTGTGTGTGGGTCAGTGTGTATCACTGTGTGTGTGGGTCAGTGTGTGTCACTGTGTGTGTGTGTCAGTGTGTCTCACTGTGTGTGTGCATGTCAGTGTGTGTCACTGTGTGTGTGAGTGTGTGTCAGTGTGTATCACTGTGTGTTTTTGTCAGTGTGTGTGTGCATCAGTGTGTGTGAGGGTCAGTGTCGATGTGTGTGTCAGTGTGTGTCACTGTGTGTGTGAGTGTGTGTCAGTGTGCATCACTGTGTGTGTGTGTGTGGGTCAGTGTGTATCACTGTGTGTGTGTGGGTCAGTGTGTGTCATTGTGTGTCTGTGTGTATCACTGTGTGTGTGTGTCTCAGTGTGTATCACTGTGTGTGTGTCACTGAGTGTGTGTGTGTCAGTGTGTATCACTGTGTGTGTGTGTCAGTGTGTATCACTGTGTGTGTGAGTGTGTGTGTCAGTGTGCATCACTGTGTGTGTGTGTGGGTCAGTGTGTATCACTGTGTGTGTGTGTGTCAGTGTGTATCACTGCGTGTGTGAGGGACAGTGTCACTGTGTGTGTGTGTGTGTCAGTGTGTATCACTGTGTGTGTGTCAGTGTGTGTCACTGTGTGTGTGTGTCAGTGTGTATCACTGAATGTGTGTGGGTCAGTGTGTAACACTGTGTGTCAGTGTGTATCACTGTGTGTGTGTCAGTGTGTCTCACTGTGTGTGTGCGTGTCAGTGTGTGTCACTGTGTGTGTGAGTGTGTGTCAGTGTGTATCACTGTGTGTGTATCAGTGTGTGTCACTGTGTGTGTGTCAGTGTGTCTCACTGTGTGCGTGTATCAGTGTGTGTCACTGTGTGTGTGTCAGTGTGTATCACTGTGTGTGTGTGTCAGTGTGTCTCCCTGTGTGCGTGTATCAGTGTGTGTCACTGTGTGTGTGTCAGTGTGTATCACTGTGTGTGTGTGTGGGTCAGTGTGTGTCACTGTGTATGTGTCAGTGTGTCTCACTGTGTGTGTGTGTGTCAGTGTGTCTCACTGTGTGTGTGTATCAGTGTGTCTCACTGTGTGTGTGTGTCAGTGTGTGTCACTGTGTGTGTGTGTCAGTGTGTCTCACTGTGTGTGTGCATGTCAGTGTGTGTCACTGTGTGTGTGAGTGTGTGTCAGTGTGTATCACTGTGTGTTTTTGTGAGTGTGTGTGTGTCTCAGTGTGTGTCACTGTGTGTGTGTGTGTATCAGTGTGTGTGAGGGTCAGTGTCGATGTGTCTGTCAGTGGGTGTCACTGTGTGTGTGAGTGTGTGTGTCAGTGTGCATCACTGTGTGTGTGTGTGGGTCAGTGTGTATCACTGTGTGTGTGTGGGTCAGTGTTTGTCACTGTGTGTCTGTGTGTATCACTGTGTGTGTGTGTCTCAGTGTGTATCACTGTGTGTGTGTCACTGAGTGTGTGTGTGTCAGTGTGTATCACTGTGTGTGTGTGTCAGTGTGTATCACTGTGTGTGTGAGTGTGTGTGTCAGTGTGCATCACTGTGTGTGTGTATGGTTCAGTGTGTATCACTGAGTGCGTGTGGGTCAGTGTGTGTCACTGTGTGTGTCAGTGTGTATCACTGTGTGTGTGTGTCAGTGTGTATCACTGTGTGTGTGTGTGGGTCAGTGTGTATCACTGTGTGTGTGTGTGTGTCAGTGTGTATCACTGCGTGTGTGAGGGACAGTGTCACTGTGTGTGTGTGTGTGTGTTAGTGTGTGTCACTGTGTATCAGTGTGTCTCACTGTGTGTGTGTGTCAGTGTGTATCACTGTGTGTGTATGTCAGTGTGTCTCACTGTGTGTGTGCATGTCAGTGTGTGTCACTGTGTGTGTGAGTGTGTGTCAGTGTGTATCACTGTGTGTTTTTGTGAGTGTGTGTGTGTCTCAGTGTGTGTCACTGTATGTGTGTGTGTATCAGTGTGTGTGAGGGTCAGTGTCGATGTGTGTGTCAGTGGGTGTCACTGTGTGTGTGAGTGTGTGTGTCAGTGTGCATCACTGTGTGTGTGTGTGGGTCAGTGTGTATCACTGTGTGTGTGTGGGTCAGTGTGTGTCACTGTGTGTCTGTGTGTATCACTGTGTGTGTGTGTCTCAGTGTGTATCACCGTGTGTGTGTCACTGAGTGTGTGTGTGTCAGTGTGTATCACTGTGTGTGTGTGTCAGTGTGTATCACTGTGTGTGTGAGTGTGTGTGTCAGTGTGCATCACTGTGTGTGTGTATGGTTCAGTGTGTATCACTGAGTGCGTGTGGGTCAGTGTGTGTCACTGTGTGTGTCAGTGTGTATCACTGTGTGTGTGTGTCAGTGTGTATCACTGTGTGTGTGTGTGTGGGTCAGTGTGTATCACTGTGTGTGTGTGTGTGTCAGTGTGTATCACTGCGTGTGTGAGGGACAGTGTCACTGTGTGTGTGTGTGTGTGTGTGTCAGTGTGTGTCACTGTGTGTGTGTATCAGTGTGTCTCACTGTGTGTGTGTGTCAGTGTGTATCACTGTGTGTGTATGTCAGTGTGTCTCACTGTGTGTGTGCATGTCAGTGTGTGTCACTGTGTGTGAGTGTGTGTGGGTCAGTGTCCATGTGTGTGTCACTGTGTGTCACTGTGTGTGTGTGTGTGTGTCACTGTGTGTGTGTCAGTGTGTATCACTGTGTGTGTGTGTGTGAGTCAGTGTGTGTCACTGTGTGTGTCAGTGTGTATCACTGTGTGTGTGTGGGTCAGTGTGTGTCACTGTGTGTCTGTGTGTATCACTGTGTGTGTGTGTCTCAGTGTGTATCACTGTGTGTGTGTCACTGAGTGTGTGTGTCAGTGTGTATCACTGTGTGTGTGTGTCAGTGTGTATCAGTGTGTGTGTGAGTGTGTGTGTCAGTGTGCATCACTGTGTGTGTGTATGGTTCAGTGTGTATCACTGAGTGCGTGTGGGTCAGTGTGTGTCACTGTGTGTGTCAGTGTGTATCACTGTGTGTGTGTGTGGGTCAGTGTGTATCACTGTGTGTGTGTGTGTCAGTGTGTATCACTGCGTGTGTGAGGGACAGTGTCACTGTGTGTGTGTGTGTGTGTGTCAGTGTGTGTCACTGTGTGTGTGTATCAGTGTGTCTCACTGTGTGTGTGTGTCAGTGTGTATCACTGTGTGTGTATGTCAGTGTGTCTCACTGTGTGTGTGCATGTCAGTGTGTGTCACTGTGTGTGAGTGTGTGTGGGTCAGTGTCCATGTGTGTGTCACTGTGTGTCACTGTGTGTGTGTGTGTGTCACTGTGTGTGTGTCAGTGTGTATCACTGTGTGTGTGTGTGTGAGTCAGTGTGTGTCACTGTGTGTGTCAGTGTGTATCACTGTGTGTGTGTGTGAGTCAGTGTGTGTCACTGTGTGTGTGTGTCAGTGTGTATCACTGTGTGTGAGTCAGTGTGTGTCACTGTGTGTATGTCAGTGTGTGCCACTGTGTGTGTGTCTCACTGTGTGTGTGTGTCAGTGTGTGTCACTGTGTGTGTGTGTCAGTGTGTCTCACTGTGTGTGTGCGTGTCAGTGTGTGCCACTGTGTGTGTGTCTCACTGAGTGTGTGTGTGTCAGTGTGTGTCACTGTGTGTGTGTCAGTGTGTCTCACTGTGTGTGTGCGTGTCAGTGTGTGTCACTGTGTGTGTGAGTGTGTGTCAGTGTGTATCACTGTGTGTGTATCAGTGTGTCTCACTGTGTGTGTGTGTGTGGGTCAGTGTGTATCACTGTGTGTGTGGGTCAGTGTGTGTCACTGTGTGTGTGTGTGTCAGTGTGTCTCACTGTGTGTGTGCATGTCAGTGTGTGTCACTGTGTGTGTGAGTGTGTGTCAGTGTGTATCACTGTGTGTTTTTGTCAGTGTGTGTGTGCATCAGTGTGTGTGAGGGTCAGTGTCGATGTGTGTGTCAGTGTGTGTCACTGTGTGTGTGAGTGTGTGTCAGTGTGCATCACTGTGTGTGTGTGTGTGTGGGTCAGTGTGTATCACTGTGTGTGTGTGGGTCAGTGTGTGTCATTGTGTGTCTGTGTGTATCACTGTGTGTGTGTGTCTCAGTGTGTATCACTGTGTGTGTGTCACTGAGTGTGTGTGTGTCAGTGTGTATCACTGTGAGTGTGTGTCAGTGTGTATCACTGTGTGTGTGAGTGTGTGTGTCAGTGTGCATCACTGTGTGTGTGTGTGGGTCAGTGTGTATCACTGTGTGTGTGTGTGTCAGTGTGTATCACTGCGTGTGTGAGGGACAGTGTCACTGTGTGTGTGTGTGTGTGTCAGTGTGTATCACTGTGTGTGTGTCAGTGTGTGTCACTGTGTGTGTCTGTCAGTGTGTATCACTGAGTGTGTGTGGGTCAGTGTGTAACACTGTGTGTCAGTGTGTATCACTGTGTGTGTGTCAGTGTGTCTCACTGTGTGTGTGCGTGTCAGTGTGTGTCACTGTGTGTGTGAGTGTGTGTCAGTGTGTATCACTGTGTGTGTGTATCAGTGTGTGTCACTGTGTGTGTGTCAGTGTGTCTCACTGTGTGCGTGTATCAGTGTGTGTCACTGTGTGTGTGTCAGTGTGTATCACTGTGTGTGTGTGTCAGTGTGTCTCCCTGTGTGCGTGTATCAGTGTGTGTCACTGTGTGTGTGTCAGTGTGTATCACTGTGTGTGTGTGTGGGTCAGTGTGTGTCACTGTGTGTGTGTCAGTGTGTCTCACTGTGTGTGTGTGTGTCAGTGTGTATCACTGTGTGTGTGTATTAGTTTGTGTCACTGTGTGTGTGTGTCAGTGTGTATCACTGTGTGTGTGTGCCAGTGTGTCTCACTGTGTGTGTGTGTGTGTGTGTCAGTCTGTCTCACTGTGTGTGTGTATCAGTGTGTCTCACTGTGTGTGTGTGTCAGTGTGTGTCACTGTGTGTGTGTGTCAGTGTGTCTCACTGTGTGTGTGCATGTCAGTGTGTGTCACTGTGTGTGTGAGTGTGTGTCAGTGTGTATCACTGTGTGTTTTTGTGAGTGTGTGTGTGTCTCAGTGTGTGTCACTGTGTGTGTGTGTGTATCAGTGTTTGTGAGGGTCAGTGTCGATGTGTCTGTCAGTGGGTGTCACTGTGTGTGTGAGTGTGTGTGTCAGTGTGCATCACTGTGTGTGTGTGTGGGTCAGTGTGTATCACTGTGTGTGTGTGGGTCAGTGTGTGTCACTGTGTGTCTGTGTGTATCACTGTGTGTGTGTGTCTCAGTGTGTATCACTGTGTGTGTGTCACTGAGTGTGTGTGTGTCAGTGTGTATCACTGTGTGTGTGTGTGAGTGTGTATCACTGTGTGTGTGAGTGTGTGTGTCAGTGTGCATCACTGTGTGTGTGTATGGTTCAGTGTGTATCACTGAGTGCGTGTGGGTCAGTGTGTGTCACTGTGTGTGTCAGTGTGTATCACTGTGTGTGTCAGTGTGTATCACTGTGTGTGTGTGTGGGTCAGTGTGTATCACTGTGTGTGTGTGTGTCAGTGTGTATCACTGCGTGTGTGAGGGACAGTGTCACTGTGTGTGTGTGTGTGTGTGTTAGTGTGTGTCACTGTGTGTGTGTATCAGTGTGTCTCACTGTGTGTGTGTGTCAGTGTGTATCACTGTGTGTGTATGTCAGTGTGTCTCACTGTGTGTGTGCATGTCAGTGTGTGTCACTGTGTGTGTGAGTGTGTGTCAGTGTGTATCACTGTGTGTTTTTGTGAGTGTGTGTGTGTCTCAGTGTGTGTCAGTGTGTGTGTATCAGTGTGTGTGAGGGTCAGTGTCGATGTGTGTGTCAGTGGGTGTCACTGTGTGTGTGAGTGTGTGTGTCAGTGTGCATCACTGTGTGTGTGTGTGGGTCAGTGTGTATCACTGTGTGTGTGTGGGTCAGTGTGTGTCACTGTGTGTCTGTGTGTATCACTGTGTGTGTGTGTCTCAGTGTGTATCACCGTGTGTGTGTCACTGAGTGTGTGTGTGTCAGTGTGTATCACTGTGTGTGTGTGTCAGTGTGTATCACTGTGTGTGTGAGTGTGTGTGTCAGTGTGCATCACTGTGTGTGTGTATGGTTCAGTGTGTATCACTGAGTGCGTGTGGGTCAGTGTGTGTCACTGTGTGTGTCAGTGTGTATCACTGTGTGTGTGTGTCAGTGTGTATCACTGTGTGTGTGTGTCAGTGTGTATCACTGTGTGTGTGTGTGGGTCAGTGTGTATCACTGCGTGTGTGAGGGACAGTGTCACTGTGTGTGTGTGTGTGTGTGTCAGTATGTATCACTGTGTGTGTGTCAGTGTGTGTCACTGTGTGTGTGTGTCAGTGTGTATCACTGTGTGTGTGTGTGTGTCAGTGCGTATCACTGTGTGGGTCAGTGTGTATCACTGTGTGTGTGTGTGTACGTGTCAATGTGTATCACTGTGTGTGTGTCAGTGTGTATCACTGTGTGTGTATGTGTCAATTTGTATCACTGTGTCTGTGTCAATGTGTATCACTGTGTGTGTCTGTGCCAGTGCGTATCAGTGTGTGTGACAGTGTGTATCACTGTGTGTGTGTGTCAGTGTGTATCACTGTGTGTGTGTGTCAGTGTGTATCACTGTGTGTGTGTGTGGGGGTCAGTGTGTATCACTGTGTGTGTGTGTGTCAGTGTGTATCACTGCGTGTGTGAGGGACAGTGTCACTGTGTGTGTGTGTGTCAGTGTGTATCACTGTGTGTGTGTCAGTGTGTGTCACTGTGTGTGTGTGTCAGTGTGTATCACTGTGTGTGTGTCAGTGTGTATCACTGTGTGTGTGGGTCAGTGTGTGTCACTGTGTGTGTGTCACTGTGTATCACTGTGTGTGTGTGTGTGTGTGTCAGTGTGTATCACTGTGTGTGTGTGTGTGTGTCAGTGTGTATCGCTGTGTGTGTGTGTGTGTGTGTCAGTGTGTATCGCTGTGTGTGTGTGTGTCAGTGTGTATCGCCCTGTGTGTGGGTCAGTGTGTTTCACTGTGTGTGTGTCAGTGTGTATCACTGTGTGTGTGTGTGTGGGTTAGAGTGTGTCACTGTGTGTGTGTGTCAGTGTGTATCACTGTGTGTGTGTCAGTGTGTATCACTGTGTGTGTGTGTGTGCCAGTGCGTATCACTGTGTGTGTCAGTGTGTGTCACTGTGTGTGTGTGTCAGTGTGTATCACTGTGTGTGTGTGTGTGTCAGTGTGTATCACTGTGTGTGTGTGTGTCAGTGTGTATCACTGCGTGTGTGAGGGACAGTGTCACTGTATGTGTGTGTGTGTGTGTCAGTGTGTATCACTGTGTGTGTGTCAGTGTGTGTCACTGTGTGTATGTGTCAGTGTGTATCACTGTGTGTGTGTGTGTCAGTGTGTATCACTGCGTGTGTGGGTCAGTGTGTGTCACTGTGTGTGTGTCAGTGTGTATCACTGTGTGTGTGTGTGTGTCAGTGTGTATCACTATGTGTGTGGGTCAGTGTGTTTCACTGTGTGTGTGTCAGTGTGTATCACTGTGTGTGTGTGTGTCAGTGTGTATCACTGTGTGTGTGTGTCAGTGTGTATCACTTTGTGTGTGTGTCAGCATGTATCACTGTGTGTGTGTGGGTCAGTGTGTGTCACTGTGTGTGTGTGGGTCAGTGTGTGTCACTGTGTGTGTATGTGTCAGTGTGTATCACTCTGTGTGTGTGTGTGTCTCAGTGTGTATCACTGTGTGTGTGTCACTGAGTGTGTGTGTGTCAGTGTGTATCACTGTGTGTGTGAGTGTGTGTGTCAGTGTGCAACACTGTGTGTGTCAGTGTGCATCACTGTGTGTGTGTATGGTTCAGTGTGTATCACTGAGTGTGTGTGTGTCAGTGTGTATCACTGTGTGTGTGTCACTGTGTGTCACTGAGTGTGTGTGTCAGTGTGTATCACTGTGTGTCACTGAGTGTGTGTGTGTCAGTGTGTATCACTGTGTGTGTGTGTCAGTGTGTATCACTGTGTGTGTGGGTCAGTGTGTGTCACTGTGTGTGTGTGTGTGTGTGTCATTGTGTATCACTGGGCGTGTGTGTGTGTGTCAGTGTGTATCACTGTGTGTGTGTGTGTCAGTGTGTATCACTGCGTGTGTGTGTGTGTGTGTCAGTGTGTATCACTGCGTGTGTGTGTGTGTGTCAGTGTGTATCACTGCGTGTGTGAGCGACAGTGTCACTGTGTGTGTGTGTGTCAGTGTGCATCAATGTGTGTGTGTCACTTTGTGTGTGAGTGTGCGTGTCAGTGTGCATCACTGTGTGTGTGTGTGTGTGTGTCGGTCAGTGTGTATCACTGTGCGTGTGTGTGTGTCAGTGCGTGTCACTGTGTGTGTCAGTGTGTATCACTGTGTGTGTGTGTGTGTGTGTGTCAGTGTGTATCAATGTGTGTGTGTAACTTTGTGTGTGAGTGTGTGTGTCAGTGTGCATCACTGTGTGTGTGTGTGTGTGTCAGTGTGTATCAATGTGTGTGTGTAACTTTGTGTGTGTGTGTGTCGGTCAGTGTGTATCACTGTGCGTGTGTGTGTGTCAGTGCGTGTCACTGTGTGTGTCAGTGTGTATCACTGTGTGTGTGTGTGTGTGTCAGTGTGTATCACTGCGTGTGTGAGCGACAGTGTAACTGTGTGTGTGTGTGTGTGTGTGTGTCAGTGTGTATCACTGTGTGTGTGTGTGTGTGTGTGTCAGTGTGTATCAATGTGTGTGTGTAACTTTGTGTGTGAGTGTGTGTGTCAGTGTGCATCACTGTGTGTGTGTGTGTGTGTGTCAGTGTGTATCAATGTGTGTGTGTAACTTTGTGTGTGTGTGTGTCGGTCAGTGTGTATCACTGTGCGTGTGTGTGTGTCAGTGCGTGTCACTGTGTGTGTCAGTGTGTATCACTGTGTGTGTGTGTGTGTGTGTGTCAGTGTGTATCACTGCGTGTGTGAGCGACAGTGTAACTGTGTGTGTGTGTGTGTGTGTGTGTCAGTGTGTATCAATGTGTGTGTGTAACTTTGTGTGTGAGTGTATGTGTCAGTGTGCATCACTGTGTGTGTGTGTGTGGGTCAGTGTGTGTCAATGTGTGTGTCAGTATGTATCACTGTGTGTGTGTCAGTGTGTATCACTGTGTGTGTCACTGGGTGTGTGTGTGTGTGTGTCAGTGTGTATCACTGTGTGTGTGTGTGTGTGTCAGTGTGTATCACTGTGTGTGTGTGTATGTGTCAATGTGTATCACTGTGTGTGTGTCAATGTGTATCACTGTGTGTGTGTCAGTGTGTATCACTGTGTGTGTCAGTGTGTACACTGTGTGTGCGTGTGTCAGTGTGTATCACTGTGTGTGTGTGTGTGTCAGTGTGTATCACTGTGTGTGTGTGTGTGTGTGTGTGTGTGTGTCAATGTGTATCACTGTGTGTGTGTGTGGGTCAGTGTGTATCACTGTGTGTGTGTGTGAGTGTCAGTGTGTATCACTGCGTGTGAGGGACAGTGTCACTGTGTGTGTGTGTGTGTGTGTGTCAGTGTGTATCACTGTGTGTGTGTCACTGTGTGTGTGTGTCAGTGTGTATCACTGTGTGTTTGTGTGTGTGTCAGTGTGTATCACTGTGTGTGTGGGTCAGTGTGTGTCACTGTGTGTGTGTCAGTGTGTATCACTGTGTGTGTGTGTGTGTCAGTGTGTATCACTGTGTGTGTGTGTATCAGTGTGTATCACTGTGTGTGTGGGTCAGTGTGTGTCACTGTGTGTGTGTCAGTGTGTATCACTGTGTGTGTGTCAGTGTGTATCACTGTGTGTGTGTGTGTGTGTGTGCCAGTGCGTATCACTGTGTGTGTCAGTGTGTGTCACTGTGTGTGTGTGTCAGTGTGTATCACTGTGTGTGTGTGTGGGTCAGTGTGTATCACTGTGTGTGTGTGTGTGTCAGGGTGTATCACTGCGTGTGTGAGGGACAGTGTCACTGTGCGTGTGTGTGTGTGTGTCAGTGTGTATCACTGTGTGTGTGTCAGTGTGTGTCACTGTGTGTGTGTGTCAGTGTGTATCACTGTGTGTGTGTGTCAGTGTGTATCACTGTGTGTGTGGGTCAGTGTGTGTCACTGTGTGTGTGTCAGTGTGTATCACTGTGTGTGTGTATGTGTGTGTCAGTGTGTATCACTGTGTGTGTGTGTGTCAGTGTGTATCACTATGTGTGTGGGTCAGTGTGTTTCACTGTGTGTGTGTCAGTGTGTATCACTGTGTGTGTGTGTGTGTGGGTTAGTGTGTGTCACTGTGTGTGTGTCAGTGTGTATCACTGTGTGTGTGTGTCAGTGTGTATCACTGTGTGTGTGTGTGTCAGCGTGTATCACTGTGTGTGTGTGGGTCAGTGTGTGTCACTTTGTGTGTATGTGTAAGTGTGTATCACTGTGTGTGTGTGTGTCAGTGTGTATCACTGTGTGTGCGTCAGTGTGTGTCACTGTGTGTGTGTCAGTGTGTATCACTGTGTGTGTGTGTATCAGTGTGTATCACTATGTGTGTGGGTCAGTGTGTGTCACTGTGTATGTGTCAGTGTGTATCACTGTGTGTGTGTCAGTGTGTATCACTGTGTGTGTGTGTGTGTGTGTGTGCCAGTGCGTATCACTGTGTGTGTCAGTGTGTGTCACTGTGTGTGTGTGTCAGTGTGTATCACTGTGTGTGTGTGTGGTTCAGTGTGTATCACTGTGTGTGTGTGTGTCAGGGTGTATCACTGCGTGTGTGAGGGACAGTGTCACTGTGTGTGTGTGTGTGTGTGTCAGTGTGTATCACTGTGTGTGTGTCAGTGTGTGTCACTGTGTGTGTGTGTGTGTGTGTCAGTGTGTATCACTGTGTGTGTGTATGTGTGTGTCAGTGTGTATCACTGTGTGTGTGTGTGTCAGTGTGTATCACAATGTGTGTGGGTCAGTGTGTTTCACTGTGTGTGTGTCAGTGTGTATCACTGTGTGTGTGTGTGTCAGCGTGTATCACTGTGTGTGTGTGGGTTAGTGTGTGTCACTGTGTGTGTGTCAGTGTGTATCACTGTGTGTGTGTGTCAGTGTGTTTCACTGTGTGTGTGTGTGTCAGCGTGTATCACTGTGTGTGTGTGGGTCAGTGTGTGTCACTTTGTGTGTATGTGTAAGTGTGTATCACTGTGTGTGTGTCAGTGTGTGTCACGGTGTGTGTGTCAGTGTGTATCACTGTGTGTGTGGATCAGTGTGTATCACTGTGTCTATGTGGGTCAGTGTGTATCACTGTGTGCGTGTCAACGTGTGTGTGTGGGTCAGTTTTTTTGTCACTGTGTTTCTGTGGGTCAGTGTGCATCACTGTGTGTGTGTGTGTGGGTGTGTTTAGGTGTGCAACAGTGTGTGTGTGTTGTTCAGTGTGTATCACTGTGTGTGTGTGGGTCAGTGTGTATCACTGTGTGTGTGTGGGTCAGTGTGTATCACTGTGTGTGTGTGTTGTTCAGTCTGTATCACTGTGTGTGTGTGGGTCAGTGTGTATCACTATGTGTGTGTGTGTGTGTGTGGGTCACTGTGTATCACTGTGTGTCAGTGTGTATCACTTTGTGTGTGTCAGTGTGCATCACTGTGTGTGTGTGTCAGTGTGTATCACTGTGTGTGTGTCAGTGTGTATCACTGTGTGTGTGTGTGTGTGTGGGTCAGTGTGTATCACTGTGTGTGTGTGTTGTTCAGTCTGTATCACTGTGTGTGTGGGTCAGTGTGTATCACTGTGTGTGTGTGTGTGTGGGTCACTGTGTATCACTGTGTGTCAGTGTGCTTCACTGTGTGTGTGTGTGTGTGTCAGTGTGTATCACTGTGTTTGTGTGTGTAGCTGTGTATAAGTGTGTGTTTGTGTGTGTCAGTGTGTATCACTGTGTGTATCACTGTGTGTGTGTCACTGAGTGTGTGTGTGTCAGTGTGTATCACTGTGTGTGTGTGTCAGTGTGTATCACTGTGTGTGTCAGTGTGTGTGTCAGTGTGCATCACTGTGTGTGTGTCAATGTGTATCACTGTGTGTGTCAGTGTGTATCACTGTGTGTGTGTGTGTGTGTGTGTGTGTGTGCCAGTGCGTATCACTGTGTGTGTCAGTGTGAATCACTGTGTGTGTGTGTCAGTGTGTATCACTGTGTGTGTGTGTGTGTCAGTGTGTATCACTGTGTGTGTGTGTATGTGTCAATGTGTATCACTGTGTGTGTGTCAGTGTGTATCACTGTGTGTGTGTGTATGTGTCAATGTGTATCACTGTGTGTGTGTCAATGTGTATCACTGTGTGTGTGTCAGTGTGTATCACTGTGTGTGTGTCAGTGTGTATCACTGTGTGTGTGTGTGTGTGTGTGTGTGTGTGTGTGCCAGTGCGTATCACTGTGTGTGTCAGTGTGTATCACTGTGTGTGTGTGTCAGTGTGTATCACTGTGTGTGTGTGTGGGTCAGTGTGTATCACTGTGTGTGTGTGTGTCAGTGTGTATCACTGCGTGTGTGAGGGACAGTGTCACTGTGTGTGTGTGTGTGTGTGAGTGTGTATCACTGTTTGTGTGTCAGTGTGTGTCACTGTGTGTGTGTGTCAGTGTGTATCACTGTGTGTGTGTGTCAGTGTGTGTGTGCCTGTGTAACAGGCTGGAGAAGTGGCTGAATGGGGCCTCCTCCTGTTCCTGTGTAACAGACTGGAGAAGGGGCTGAATGGGGCCTCCTCCTGTTCCTGTGTAACAGACTGGGGAAGGGGCTGAATAGCCTCCTCCTGTTCCTGTGTAACAGGCTGGAGAAGGGGCTGAATGGCCTCCTCCTGTTCCTGTGTAACAGGCTGGAGAAGGGGCTGAATGGCCTCCTCCTGTTCCTGTGTAACAGGCTGGAGAAGGGGCTGAATGGCCTCCTCCTGTTCCTGTGTAACAGGCTGGAGAAGGGGCTGAATGGCCTCCTCCTGTTCCTGTGTAACAGCCTGGAGAAGGGGCTGAATGGGGCCTCCTCCTGTTCCTGTGTAACAGGCTGGAGAAGTGGCTGAATGGGGCCTCCTCCTGTTCCTGTGTAACAGACTGGAGAAGGGGCTGAATAGCCTCCTCCTGTTCCTGTGCAACAGACTGGGGAAGGGGCTGAATAGCCTACTCCTCTTCCTGTGTAACAGGCTGGAGAAGGGGCTGAATGGCCTCCTCCTGTTCCTGTGTAACAGGCTGGAGAAGGGGCTGAATGGCCTCCTCCTGTTCCTGTGTAACAGGCTGGAGAAGGGGCTGAATGGGGCCCCCTCCTGTTCCTATGTAACAGGCTGGAGAAGGGGCTGAATGGCCTCCTCCTGTTCCTGTGTAACAGGCTGGAGAAGGGGCTGTATGGCCTCCTCCTGTTCCTGTGTAACAGGCTGGAGAAGGGGATGAACATAGAACAGAGAACATAGAACATTACAGCGCAGTACAGGCCTTTCAGCCCTCGATGTTGCGCCGACCAGTGAAACCAATCTGAAGCCCCTCTAATCTACACTATTCCAATATCATCCATATGTTTATCCAATAACCACTTGAATGGTCTTAATGTTGACGAGTCCACCACTGCTGCAGGCAGGGCATTCCACGCCCTTACTACTCTCTGAGTAAAGAACCTACCTCTAACATCTGTCCTATATCTCTCACCCCTCAATTTAAAGCTATGTCCCCTCGTGTTAGCCATCACCATCCAAGGAAAAAGGCTCTCACTATCCACCCTATCTAATCCTCTGATCATCTTGTATGCCTGTATTAAGTCACCTCTTAACCTTCTTCTCTCTGACGAAAACAGCCTCAAGTCCCTCAGCCTTTCCTCATAAGACCTTCCCACCATACCAGGCAACATCCTAGTAAATCTCCTCTGCACCCTTCCCAACGCTTCCACATCTTTCTTATAATGCTGGGGGAGAGGGGTTTCTGAATGACAGTGTGAGGGAGCTGGATTAACATCAGTACAGATACAGTCAGTAACACAGGGTGCTGGGGGAGACGGGTTACTGAGTGACAGTGTGAGAGAGCTGGATTAACATCAGTACAGATACAGTCAGTAACACAGGGTGCTGGGGGAGAGGGGTTACTGAGTGAGAGTGTGAGGGAGCTGGATTAACATCAGTACAGATACAGTCAGTAACACAGGGTGCTGGGGGAGAGGGGTTACTGAGTGACAGTGTGTGGGAGCTGGATTAACATCAGTACAGATACAGTCAGTAACACAGGGTGCTGGGGGGAGAGGGGTTACTGAGTGACAGTGTGAGGGAGCTGGATTAATATCAGGAGAGACACAGTCAGTAACACAGGGTGCTGGGGGAGAGGGGTTACTGAGTGACAGTGTGAGGGAGCTGGATTAACATCAGTACAGATACAGTCAGTAACACAGGGTGCTGGGGGGAGAGGGGGTACTGAGTGACAGTGTGAGGGAGCTGGATTAACATCAGTACAGATACAGTCAGTAACACAGGGTGCTGGGGGGAGAGGGGTTACTGAGTGACAGTGTGAGGGAACTGGATTAACATGAGAACATAGAACAGTACAGCACAGAACAGGCCCTTCGGCCCACAACGTTGTGCCGAGCTTTATCTGAAACCAAGATCAAGCTATCCCACTCCCTATCATCCTGGTGTGCTCCAGTGCCTATCCAATAACCGCTTAAATATTCCTAAAGTGTCTGACTCCACTATCACTGCAGGCAGTCCATTCCACACCCCAACCACTCTCTGCATAAAGAACCTACCTCTGATATCCTTCCTGTATCTGCCACCACGAACCCTATAGTTATGCCCCCTTGTAATAGCTCCATCCACCCGAGGAAATAGGCTTTGAACGTTCACTCTATCTATCCCCTTCATCATTTTATAAACCTCGATTAAGTCTCCCCTCAGCCTCCTCCGCTCCAGAGAGAACAGCCCTAGCTCCCTCAACCATTCCTCATAAGACCTACCCTCCAAACCAGGCAGCATCCTGGTAAATCTCCTCTGCACTCTTTCCAGCGCTTCCACATCCTTCTTATAGTGAGGTGACCAGAACTGCACACAATATTCCAAATGTGGTCTCACCAAGGTCCTGTACAGTTGCAGCATAACCCCACGGCTCTTAAACTCCAACCCCCTGTTAATAAAAGCTAACACACTATAGGCCTTCTTCACAGCTCTATCCACTTGAGTGGCAACCTTTAGAGATCTGTGGATATGAACCCCAAGATCTCTCTGTTCCTCCACAGTCTTCAGAACCCTACCTTTGACCCTGTAATCCACATTTAAATTAGTCCTACCAAAATGAATCACCTCACATTTATCAGGGTTAAACTCCATTTGCCATTTTTCAGCCCAGCTTTGCATCCTATCTATGTCTCTTTGCAGCCTACAACGGCCCTCCACGTCATCCACTACTCCACCAATCTTGGTGTCATCAGCAAATTTACTGATCCACCCTTCAGCCCCCTCCTCTAGGTCATTAATAAAAATCACAAAGAGCAGAGGACCAAGCACTGATCCCTGCGGCACTCCGCTAGCAACCTGCCTCCAATCCGAAAATTTTCCATCCACCACCACCCTCTGTCTTCAATCAGACAGCCAGTTACCTATCCAATCGGCCAACTTTCCCTCTATCCCACACCTCCTCACTTTCATCATAAACCGACCATGGGGGACCTTATCAAACGCCTTACTAAAATCCATGTATATGACATCAACTGCCCTACCTTCATCAACACACTTAGTTACCTCCTCAAAAAATTCGATCAAATTTGTGAGGCACGACTTGCCCTTCACGAATCCGTGCTGACTATCCCGGATTAGTCCGCATCTTTCTAAATGGTCGTAAATCCCATCTCTAAGGACCTTTTCCATCAATTTACCAACCACCGAAGTAAGACTAACCGGTCTATAATTACCAGGGTCATTTCTATTCCCTTTCTTAAACAGAGGAACAACATTCGCCATTCTCCAGTCCTCTGGCACCATCCCTGTGGACAGCGAGGACCCAAAGATCAAAGCCAAAGGCTCTGCAATTTCATCCCTTGCCTCCCAAAGAATCCTAGGATACATTTCATCAGGCCCAGGGGACTTATCGACCTTCAGTTTATTCAAAACTGCCAGGACATCCTCCCTCCGAACATCTATTTCCTCCAGCCTATAAGCCTGTAACACCTTCTCTTCCTCAAAAACATGGCCCCTCTCCTTGCTGAACACTGAAGAAAAGTATTCATTCATCACCTCGCCTATCTCTACTGACTCCATACACAAGTTCCCACTACTGTCCTTGACCGGCCCTAACCTCACCCTGGTCATTCTTTTATTCCTCACATAAGAGTAAAAAGCCTTGGGGTTTTCCTTGATCCGACCCACCAAGGACTTCTCGTGTCCCCTCCTAGCTCTCCTAAGCCCCTTTTCCAGCTCATTCCTTGCTAACTTGTAACCCTCAATCGAGCCATCTGAACCTTGTTTCCTCATCCCTACATAAGCTTCCCTCTTCCTTTTCACAAGACATTCCACCTCTTTTGTGAACCATGGTTCCCTCACTCGGCCATTTCCTCCCTGCCTGACAGGGACATACCTATCAAGGACATCCAGTATATGTTCCTTGAAAAAGTTCCACTTTTCATGAGTTCCTTTCTCTGACAGTTTCTGTTCCCAACTTATGCCCCCTAATTATTCCCTTATCGCATCATAATTACCTCTCCCCCAATTGTAAACCTTGCCCTGCTGTACGGCCCTATCCCTCTCCATTGCAATAACAAAAGACACCGAATTGTGGTCATTATCTCCAAAGTGCTCTCCCACAACCAAATCTAACACTTGGCCCGGTTCATTTCCCAGTACCAAATCCAATGTGGCCTCACCTCTTGTCGGCCTATCCACATATTGTGTCAGGAAACCCTCCTGCACACACTGCACAAAAACTGCCCCATCCGAACTATTTGACCTACAAAGGTTCCAATCAAGATTTGGAAAGTTAAAGTCCTCCATGACAACTACCCTGTGACCCCCACACCTATCCATAATCTGCTTAGCAATTTCTTCCGCCACATCGCTATTACTATTTGGGGGCCTATAGTAAACTCCTAACAATGTGACCGCTCCTTTCCTATTTCTAACCTCAGCCCATATTACCTCAGTGTGCAGATCCCCCTCGAAGTGCCTTTCCGCAGCCCTTAAACTATTAGTACAGATACAGTAGTAACACAGGGTGCTGGGGGAGAGAGGTTACTGAGTGACAGTGTGAGGGAGCTGGATTAACATCAGGAGTGATACAGTCAGTAACACAGTGTGCTGGGGGAGAGAGGTTACTGAGTGAGAGTGTGAGGGAACTGGATTAACATCAGTACAGATAAAGTCAGTAACACAGTGTGCTGGGGAATAGGGGTTACAGAGTGACAGTCTGAGGGTGCTGGAATAACATCAGTACAGATACAGTCAGTAACACAGGGTGCTGGGGGGAGAGGGGTTCCTGAGTGACAGTGTGAGGGAGCTGGATTAACATCAGTAGAGATACAGTCAGTAACACAGGGTGCTGGGGGAGAGGTGTTACTTTGTGACAGTGTGAGGGAGCTGGATTAACATCAGTACAGATACAGTCAGTAACACAGGGTGCTGGGGGAGAGGGGTTACTGAGTGACAGTGTGAGGGAGCTGGATTAACATCAGTACAGATACAGTCAGTAACACAGGGTGCTGGGGGAGAGGGGTTACTGAGTGACAGTGTGAGGGAGCTGGATTAACATCAGTACAGATACAGTCAGTAACACAGTGTGCTGGGGGAGAGAGGTTACTGAATGAGAGTGTGAGGGAGCTGGAATAACATCAGTACAGATACAGTCAGTAACACAGGGTGCTGGGGGAGAGGGGTTACTGAGTGACAGTGTGAGGGAGCTGGATTTACATCAGTACAGATACAGTCAGTAACACATGTGCTGGGGGAGAGAGGTTACTGAATGAGAGTGTGAGGGAGCTGGAATAACATCAGTACAGATACAGTCAGTAACACAGGGTGCTGGGGGAGAGGGGTTACTGAGTGACAGTGTGAGGGAGCTGGATTAACATCAGTACAGATACAGTCAGTAACACAGGGTGCTGGGGGAGAGGGGTTACTGAGTGACAGTGTGAGAGAGCTGGATTAACATCAGTAGAGATACAGTCAGTAACACAGGGAGCTGGGGGAGAGGGGTTACTGAGTGACAGTGTGAGGGAGCTGGATTAACATCAGTACCGATACAGTCAGTAACACAGGGAGCTGGGGGAGAGGGGTTACTGAGTGATAGTGTGAGGGAGCTGGATTAACATCAGTACAGATACAGTCAGTAACACAGGGTGCTGGGGAGAGGGGTTACTGAGTGACAGTGTGAGGGAGCTGGATTTACATCAGTACAGATACAGTCAGTAACACAGTGTGCTGGGGGAGAGAGGTTACTGAATGAGAGTGTGAGGGAGCTGGATTTACATCAGTACAGATACAGTCAGTAACTCAGTGTGCTGGGGGAGAGAGGTTACTGAATGAGAATGTGAGGGAGCTGGATTAACATCAGTACAGATACAGTCAGTAACACAGGGTGCTGGGGGAGAGGGGTTACTGAGTGACAGTGTGAGGGAACTGGATTAACATCAGTGGAGATACAGTCAGTAACACAGGGTGCTGGGGGAGAGGGGTTACTGAGTGACAGTGTGAGGGAGCTGGATTAACATCAGTAGAGATACAGTCAGTAACACAGGGTGCTGGGGGAGAGGGGTTACTGAGTGACAGTGTGAGGGAGCTGGATTAACATCAGTACAGATACAGTCAGTAAGAAAGGGTGCTGGGGGAGAGGGGTTACTGAGTGACAGTGTGAGGGAGCTGGATTAACATCAGTAGAGATACAGTCAGTAACACAGGGTGCTGGGGGAGAGGGGTTACTGAGTGACAGTGTGAGGGAGCTGGATTATCATCAGTACAGATACAGTCAGTAACACAGGGTGCTGGGGGAGACGGGTTACTGAGTGACAGTGTGAGGGAGCTGGATTAACATCAGTCTAGATACAGTCAGTAACACAGGGTGCTGGGGTGAGAGGGGTTACAGAGTGACAGTGTGAGGGAGCTGGATTAACACCTGGACAGATACAGTCAGTAACACAGGGTGCTGGGGGAGAGGGGTTACTGAGTGACAGTGTGAGGAAGCTGGATTAACATCAGTACAGATACAGTCAGAAACACAGGGTGCTGGGGGAGAGGGGTGACTGAGTGACAGTGTGAGGGAGCTGGATTTACATCAGTACAGATACAGTCAGTAACACAGTGTGCTGGGGGAGAGAGGTTACTGAATGAGAGTGTGAGGGAGCTGGATTAACATCAGTACAGATACAGTCAGTAACACAGGGTGCTGGGGGAGAGGGGTTACTGAGTGACAGTGTCGGGGAGCTGGATTAACATCAGTACAGATACAGTCAGTAACACAGGGTGCTGGGGGAGAGGGGTTACTGAGTGACAGTGTGAGGGAGCTGGATTAACATCAGTACAGATACAGTCAGTAACACAGGATGCTGGGGGAGAGAGGTTACTGAGTGACAGTGTGAGGGAGCTGGATTAACATCAGTAGAGATACAGTCAGTAACACAGGGTGCTGGGGGAGAGAGGTTACTGAGTGACAGTGTGAGGGAGCTGGATTAACATCAGTAGAGATACAGTCAGTAACACAGTGTGCTGGGGGAGAGGGGTTACAGAGTGACAGTCTGAGGTTGCTGGATTAACATCAGTACAGATACAGTCAGGAACACAGGATGCTGGGGGGAGAGGGGTTCCTGAGTGACAGTGTGAGGGAGCTGGATTAACATCAGTACAGATACAGTCAGTAACATAGGGTGCTGGGGGGAGAGGGGTTACTGAGTGACTGTGTGAGGGAGCTGGATTAATATCAGTACAGATTCAGTCAGTTACACAGGGTGCTGCGGGGAGAGGGGTTAATGAGTGACAGTGTGAGGGAGCTGGATTAACATCAGTAGAGATACAGTCAGTAACACAGGGTGCTGGGGGAGAGGTGTTACTGAGTGACAGGAGAGGGAGCTGGATTAGCATCAGTCGAGATACAGTCAGTAACACAGGGTGCTGGGGGAGAGGGGTTACTGAGTGACAGTGTGAGGGAGCTGGATTAACATCAGTAGAGATACAGTCAGTAACACAGGGTGCTGGGGGAGAGGGGTTACTGAGTGACAGTGTGAGGGAGCAGGATTAACATCAGTACAGATACAGTCAGTAACACAGTGTGCTGGGGGAGAGAGGTTACTGAATGAGAGTGTGAGGGAGCTGGATTTACAGCAGTACAGATACAGTCAGGAACACAGTGTGCTGGGGGAGAGAGGTTACTGAATGAGAGTGTGAGGGAGCTGGATTAACATCAGTACAGATATAGTCAGTAACACAGGGTGCAGGGGGAGAGGGGTTACTGAGTGACAGTGTGAGGGAGCAGGATTAACATCAGTACAGATACAGTCAGTAACACAGGGTGCTGGGGGAGAGGGGTTATTGAGCGACAGTGTGAGGGAACTGGATTAACATCAGTGGAGATACAGTCAGTAACACAGGGTGCTGGGGGAGAGGGGTTACTGAGTGACAGTGTGAGGGAACGGGATTAACATCAGTACAGATACAGTCAGTAAGAAAGGGTGCTGGGGGAGAGGGGTTATTGAGTGACAGGAGAGGGAGCTGGATTAGCATCAGTAGAGATACAGTCAGTAACACAGGGTGCTGGGGGAGAGGGGTTACTGAGTGACAGTGTGAGGGAGCTGGATTATCATCAGTACAGACACAGTCAGTAACACAGGGTGCTGGGGGAGACGGGTTACTGAGTGACAGTGTGAGGGAGCTGGATTAACATCAGTACAGATACAGTCAGTAACACAGGGTGCTGGGGTGAGAGGGGTTACAGAGTGACAGTGTGAGGGAGCTGGATTAACACCTGTACAGATACAGTCAGTAACACATGGTGCTGGGGGAGAGGGGTTACTGAATGACAGTGTGAGGGAGCTGGATTTACATCCGTACAGATACAGTCAGTAACACAGTGTGCTGGGGGAGAGAGGTTACTGAATGAGAGTGTGAGGGAGCTGGAATAACATCAGTACAGATACAGTCAGTAACACAGGGTGCTGGGGGAGAGGGGTTACTGAGTGACAGTGTCGGGGAGGTGGATTAACATCAGGACAGATAGAGTCAGTAACACAGGGTGCTGGGGGAGAGGGGTTACTGAGTGACAGTGTGAGGGAGCTGGATTAACATCAGTACAGATACAGTCAGTAACACAGGGTGCTGGGGGAGAGAGTTTACTGAGTGACAGTGTGAGGGAGCTGGATTAACATCAGTAGAGATACAGTCAGTAACACAGGGTGCTGGGGGAGAGGGGTTACTGAGTGACAGTGTGCGGGAGCTGGATTAACATCAGTAGAGATACAGTCAGTAACACAGGGTGCTGGGGGAGAGGGGTTACTGAGTGACAGTGTGAGGGAGCTGGATTAACATCAGTACAGATACAGTCAGTAACACAGTGTGCTCGGGGAGGAGGTTACTGAGTGAGAGTGTGAGGCTTCTGGATTAACATCAGTACAGATACAGTCAGTAACACAGGGTGCTGGGGGGAGAGGGGTTCCTGAGTGACAGTGTGAGGGAGCTGGATTAACATCAGTACAGATACAGTCAGTAACATAGGGTGCTGGGGGGAGAGGGGTTACTGAGTGACTGTGTGAGGGAGCTGGATTAATATCAGTACAGATGCAGTCAGTCACACAGGGTGCTGCGGGGAGAGGGGTTACTGAGTGACAGTGTGAGGGAGCTGGATTAACATCAGTAGAGATACAGTCAGTAACACAGGGTGCTGGGGGAGAGGTGTTACTGAGTGACAGGAGAGGGAGCTGGATTAGCATCAGTAGAGATACAGTCAGTAACACAGGGTGCTGGGGGAGAGGGGTTCCTGAGTGACAGTGTGAGGGAGCTGGATTAACATCAGTAGAGATACAGTCAGTAACACAGGGAGCTGGGGGAGAGGGGTTACTGAGTGACAGTGTGAGGGAGCTGGATTAACATCAGTACAGATACAGTCAGTAACACAGGGTGCTGGGGGAGAGGGGTTACTGAGTGACAGTGTGAGGGAGCTGGATTTACGTCAGTACAGATACAGTCAGTAACACAGTGTGCTGGGGGAGAGAGGTTACTGAATGAGAGTGTGAGGGAGCTGGATTTACATCAGTACAGATACAGTCAGTAACACAGTGTGCTGGGGGAGAGAGGATACTGAATGAGAGTGTGAGGGAGCTGGATTAACATCAGTACAGATACAGTCAGTAACACAGGGTGCTGGGGGAGAGGGGTTACTGAGTGACAGTGTGAGGGAGCTGGATTAACATCAGTACAGATACAGTCAGTAACACAGGGTGCTGGGGGAGAGGGGTGACAGAGTGACAGTGTGAGAGAGCTGGATTAACATCAGTAGAGATACAGTCAGTAACACAGGGAGCTGGGGGAGAGGGGTTACTGAGTGAGAGTGTGAGGGAGCTGGATTAACATCAGTACAGATACAGTCAGTAACACAGTGAGCTGGGGGAGAAGGGTTACTGAGTGACAGTGTGAGGGAGCTGGATTAACATCAGTACAGATACAGTCAGTAACACAGGGTGCTGGGGGAGAGGGGTTACTGAGTGACAGTGTGAGGGAGCTGGATTTACATCAGTACAGATACAGTCATTAACACAGTGTGCTGGGGGAGAGAGGTTACTGAATGAGAGTGTGAGGGAGCTGGATTTACATCAGTACAGGTACAGTCAGTAACACAGTGTGCTGGGGGAGAGAGGTTACTGAATGAGAGTGTGAGGGAGCTGGATTAACATCATTACAGATACAGTCAGTAACACAGGGTGCTGGGGTGAGAGGGGTTACAGAGTGACAGTGTGAGGGAGCTGGATTAACACCTGTACAGATACAGTCAGTAACACATGGTGCTGGGGGAGAGGGGTTACTGAGTGACAGTGTGAGGGAGCTGGATTTACATCCGTACAGATACAGTCAGTAACACAGTGTGCTGGGGGAGAGAGGTTACTGAATGAGAGTGTGAAGGAGCTGGATTAACATCAGTACAGATACAGTCAGTAACACAGGGTGCTGGGGGAGTGGGGTTACTGAGTGACAGTGTCGGGGAGCTGGATTAACATCAGTACAGATAGAGTCAGTAACACAGGGTGCTGGGGGAGAGGGGTTACAGAGTGACAGTGTGAGGGAGCTGGATTAACATCAGTACAGATACAGTCAGTAACACAGGGTGCTGGGGGAGAGAGGTTACTGAGTGACAGTGTGAGGGTGCTGGATTAACATCACTAGAGATACAGTCAGTAACACAGGGTGCTGGGGGAGAGGGGTTACTGAGTGACAGTGTGCGGGAGCTGGATTAACATCAGTAGAGATACAGTCAGTAACACAGGGTGCTGGGGGAGAGGGGTTACTGAGTGACAGTGTGAGGGAGCTCGATTAACATCAGTACAGATACAGTCAGTAACACAGTGTGCTCGGGGAGAGAGGTTACTGAGTGAGAGTGTGAGGCAGCTGGATTAACATCAGTACAGATACAGTCAGTAACACAGGGTGCTGGGGGGAGAGGGGTTCCTGAGTGACAGTGTGAGGGAGCTGGATTAACATCAGTACAGATACAGTCAGTAACGTAGGGTGCTGGGGGGAGAGGGGTTACTGAGTGACTGTGTGAGGGAGCTGGATTAATATCAGTACAGATGCAGTCAGTTACACAGGGTGCTGCGGGGAGAGGGGTTACTGAGTGACAGTGTGAGGGAGCTGGATTAACATCAGTACAGATACAGTCAGTAACACAGTGTGCTGGGGGAGAGGTGTTACTGAGTGACAGGAGAGGGAGCTGGATTAGCATCAGTAGAGATACAGTCAGTAACACAGGGTGCTGGGGGAGAGGGGTTCCTGAGTGACAGTGTGAGGGAGCTGGATTAACATCAGTAGAGATACAGTCAGTAACACAGGGAGCTGGGGGAGAGGGGTTACTGAGTGACAGTGTGAGGGAGCTGGATTAACATCAGTACAGATACAGTCAGTAACACAGGGTGCTGGGGGAGAGGGGTTACTGAGTGACAGTGTGAGGGAGCTGGATTTACGTCAGTACAGATACAGTCAGTAACACAGTGTGCTGGGGGAGAGAGGTTACTGAATGAGAGTGTGAGGGAGCTGGATTTACATCAGTACAGATACAGTCAGTAACACAGTGTGCTGGGGGAGAGAGGATACTGAATGAGAGTGTGAGGGAGCTGGATTAACATCAGTACAGATACAGTCAGTAACACAGGGTGCTGGGGGAGAGGGGTTACAGAGTGACAGTGTGAGAGAGCTGGATTAACATCAGTAGAGATACAGTCAGTAACACAGGGTGCTGGGGGAGAGGGGTTACTGAGTTAGAGTGTGAGGGAGCTGGATTAACATCAGTACAGATACAGTCAGTAATACAGTGAGCTGGGGGAGAAGGGTTACTGAGTGACAGTGTGAGGGAGCTGGATTAACATCAGTACAGATACAGTCAGTAACACAGGGTGCTGGGGAGAGGGGTTACTGTGTGACAGTGTGAGGGAGCTGGATTTACATCAGTACAGATACAGTCATTAACACAGTGTGCTGGGGGAGAGAGGTTACTGAATGAGAGTGTGAGGGAGATGGATTTACATCAGTACAGATACAGTCAGTAACACAGGGTGCTGGGGGGAGAGGGGTTACTGAGTGACAGTGTGAGGGAGCTGGATTAACTTCATTACAGATACAGTCAGTAACACAGGGTGCTGGGGGAGAGGGGTTACTGAGTGACAGTGTGAGGGAGCTGGATTAACATCAGTACAGATACAGTCAGTAACACAGGGTGCTGGGGGAGAGGGGTTACTGAGTGACAGTGTGAGGGAACTGGATTAACATCAGTGGAGATACAATCAGTAACACAGGGTGCTGGGGGAGAGGGGTTACTGAGTGACAGTGTGAGGGAGCTGGATTTACATCAGTAGAGATACAGTCAGTAACACAGGGTGCTGGGGGAGAGGGGTTACTGAGTGACAGTGTGAGGGAGCTGGATTAACATCAGTACAGATACAGTCAGTAAGAAAGGGTGCTGGGGGAGAGGGGTTACTGAGTGACAGTGTGAGGGAGCTGGATTAACATCAGTAGAGATACAGTCAGTAACACAGGGTGCTGGGGGAGAGGGGTTACTGAGTGACAGTGTGAGGGAGCTGGATTAACATCAGTACATATACAGTCAGTAACACAGGGTGCTGGGGTGAGAGAGGTTACAGAGTGACAGTGTGAGGGAGCTGGATTAACACCTGTACAGATACAGTCAGTAACATAGGGTGCTGGGGGGAGAGGGGTTACTGAGTGACTGTGTGAGGGAGCTGGATTAATATCAGTACAGATGCTGTCAGCTACACAGGGTGCTGTGGGGAGAGGGGTTACTGAGTGACAGTGTGAGGGAGCTGGAGTAACATCAGTAGAGATACAGTCAGTAACACAGGGTGCTGGGGGAGAGGTGTTACTGAGTGACAGGAGAGGGAGCTGGATTAGCATCAGTAGAGATACAGTCAGTAACACAGAGTGCTGGGGGAGAGGGGTTCCTGAGTGATAGTGTGAGGGAGCTGGATTAACATCAGTAGAGATACAGTCAGTAACACAGGGAGCTGGGGGAGAGGGGTTACTGAGTGACAGTGTGAGGGAGCTGGATTAACATCAGTACAGATACAGTCAGTAACACAGGGTGCTGGGGGAGAGAGGTTACTGAGTGACAGTGTGAGGGAGCTGGATTAACATCAGTAGAGATACAGTCAGTAACACAGGGTGCTGGGGGAGAGGGGTTACTGAGTGACAGTGTGAGGGAGCTGGATTTACATCAGTACAGATACAGTCATTAACACAGTGTGCTGGGGGAGAGAGGTTACTGAATGAGAGTGTGAGGGAGCTGGATTTACATCAGTACAGGTACAGTCAGTAACACAGTGTGCTGGGAGAGGTGTTACTGAGTGACAGGAGAGGGAGCTGGATTAGCATCAGTAGAGATACAGTCAGTAACACAGAGTGCTGGGGGAGAGGGGTTCCTGAGTGACAGTGTGAGGGAGCTGGATTAACATCAGTAGAGATACAGTCAGTAACACAGGGAGCTGGGGGAGAGGGGTTACTGAGTGACAGTGTGAGGGAGCTGGATTAACATCAGTACAGATACAGTCAGTAACACAGGGTGCTGGGGGAGAGAGGTTACTGAGTGACAGTGTGAGGGAGCTGGATTAACATCAGTAGAGATACAGTCAGTAACACAGGGTGCTGGGGGAGAGGGGTTACTGAGTGACAGTGTGCGGGAGCTGGATTAACATCAGTAGAGATACAGTCAGTAACACAGTGTGCTCGGGGAGAGAGGTTACTGAGTGAGAGTGTGAGGCAGCTGGATTAACATCAGTACAGATACAGTCAGTAACACAGGGTGCTGGGGGGAGAGGGGTTACTGAGTGACAGTGTGAGGGAGCTGGATTAACATCAGTAGAGTTACAGTCAGTAACACAGGGTGCTGGGGGAGAGGGGTTACTGAGTGACACTGTGAGGGAGCTGGATTAACATCAGTAGAGATACAGTCAGTAAAAGAGGGTGCTGGGGGAGAGGCGTTACTGAGTGACAGTGTGAGGGAGCTGGATTAACATCAGTACAGATACAGTCAGTAACACAGGGTGCTGGGGGAGAGGGGGTACTGAGTGACAGTGTGAGGGACCTGGATTAACATCAGTAGAGATACAGTCAGTAACACAGGGTGCTGGGGGGAGAGGGGTTACTGAGTGACAGTGCGAGGGACCTGAATTAACATCAGTACAGATACAGTCAGTAACACAGGGTGCTGGGGGGAGAGGGGTTACTGAGTGACAGTGTGAGGGAGCTGGATTAACATCAGTAGAGATACAGTCAGTAACACAGGGTGCTGGGGGAGAGGGGTTACTGAGTGGCAGTGTGAGGGAGCTGGATTAACATCAGTAGAGATACAGTCAGTAACATAGGGTGCTGGGGGAGAGGGGTTACTGAGTGACAGTGTGAGGGAGCTGGATTAACATCAGTACAGATACAGTCAGTAACACAGGGTGCTGGGGGGAGAGGGGTTACTGAGTGACAGTATGAGGGAGCTGGATTAACATCAGTAGAGATACAGTCAGTAACACAGGGTGCTGGGGGAGAGAGGTTACTGAGTGACAGTGTGAGGGAGCTGGATTAACATCAGGAGTGATACAGTCAGTAACACAGTGTGCTGGGGGAGAGAGGTTACTGAGTGAGAGTGTGAGGGAGCTGGATTAACATCAGTACAGATACAGTCAGTAACACAGGGTGCTGGGGGAGAGGGGTTACAGAGTGACAGTCTGAGGGTGCTGGATTAACATCAGTACAGATACAGTCAGTAACACAGGGTGCTGGGGGGAGAGGGGTTCCTGAGTGACAGTGTGAGGGAGCTGGATTAACATCAGTACAGATACAGTCAGTAACATAGGGTGCTGGGGGGAGAGGGGTTACTGAGTGACAGTGTGAGGGAGCTGGATTAATATCAGTACAGATGCAGTCAGTTACACAGGGTGCTGCGGGGAGAGGGGTTACTGAGTGACAGTGTGAGGGAGCTGGATTAACATCAGTAGAGATACAGTCAGTAACACAGGGTGCTGGGGGAGAGGTGTTACTGAGTGACAGGAGAGGGAGCTGGATTAGCATCAGTAGAGATACAGTCAGTAACACAGGGTGCTGGGGGAGAGGGGTTCCTGAGTGACAGTGTGAGGGAGCTGGATTAACATCAGTAGAGATACAGTCAGTAACACAGGGAGCTGGGGGAGAGGGGTTACTGAGTGACAGTGTGAGGGAGCTGGATTAACATCAGTACAGATACAGTCAGTAACACAGGGTGCTGGGGGAGAGGGGTTACTGAGTGACAGTGTGAGGGAGCTGGATTTACGTCAGTACAGATACAGTAAGTAACACAGTGTGCTGGGGGAGAGAGGTTACTGAATGAGAGTGTGAGGGAGCTGGATTTACATCAGTACAGATACAGTCAGTAACACAGTGTGCTGGGGGAGAGAGGTGACTGAATGAGAGTGTGAGGGAGCTGGATTAACATCAGTACAGATACAGTCAGTAACACAGGGTGCTGGGGGAGAGGGGTTACTGAGTGACAGTGTGAGGGAGCTGGATTAACATCAGTACAGATACAGTCAGTAACACAGGGTGCTGGGGGAGAGGGGTTACAGAGTGACAGTGTGAGAGAGCTGGACTTACATCAGTAGAGATACAGTCAGTAACACAGGGAGCTGGGGGAGAGGGTTAACTGAGTGACAGTGTGAGGGAGCTGGATTAACATCAGTACAGATACAGTCAGTAACACAGTGAGCTGGGGGAGAAGGGTTACTGAGTGACAGTGTGAGGGAGCTGGATTAACATCAGTACAGATACAGTCAGTAACACAGGGTGCTGGGGAGAGGGGTTACTGAGTGACAGTGTGAGGGAGCTGGATTTACATCAGTACAGATACAGTCAGTAACACAGTGTGCTGGGGGAGAGAGGTTACTGAATGAGAGTGTGAGGGAGCTGGATTTACATCATTACAGATACAGTCAGTAACACAGGGTGCTGGGGGAGAGGGGTTACTGAGTGACAGTGTGAGGGAGCTGGATTAACATCAGTACAGATACAGTCAGTAACACAGCGTGCTGGGGGAGAGGGGTTACTGAGTGACAGTGTGAGGGAACTGGATTAACATCAGTGGAGATACAGTCAGTAACACAGGGTGCTGGGGGAGAGGGGTTACTGAGTGACAGTGTGAGGGAGCTGGATTAACATCAGTAGAGATACAGTCAGTAACACAGGGTGCTGGGGGAGAGGGGTTACTGAGTGACAGTGTGAGGAAGCTGGATTAACACCTGTACAGATACAGTCAGTAACATAGGGTGCTGGGGGGAGAGGGGTTCCTGAGTGACTGTGTGAGGGAGCTGGATTAATATCATTACAGATGCTGTCAGCTACACAGGGTGCTGCGGGGAGAGGGGTTACTGAGTGACAGTGTGAGGGAGCTGGATTAACATCAGTAGAGATACAGTCAGCAACACAGGGTGCTGGGGGAGAGGGGTTACTGAGTGACAGTGTGAGGGAGCTGGATTAACACCTGTACAGATACAGTCAGCAACATAGGGTGCTGGGGGGAGAGGGGTTACTGAGTGACTGTGTGAGGGAGCTGGATTAATATCAGTACAGATGCTGTCAGCTACACAGGGTGCTGAGGGGAGAGGGGTTACTGAGTGACAGTGTGAGGGAGCTGGATTAACATCAGTAGAGATACAGTCAGTAACACAGGGTGCTGGGGTAGAGGGGTTACTGTGTGACAGTGTGAGGGAGCTGGATTAACATCAGTACAGATACAGTCAGTAACACAGCGTGCTGGGGGAGAGGGGTTACTGAGTGACAGTGTGAGGGAACTGGATTAACATCAGTGGAGATACAGTCAGTAACACAGGGTGCTGGGGGAGAGGGGTTACTGAGTGACAGTGTGAGGGAGCTGGATTAACATCAGTAGAGATACAGTCAGTAACACAGGGTGCTGGGGGAGAGGGGTTACTGAGTGACAGTGTGAGGAAGCTGGATTAACACCTGTACAGATACAGTCAGTAACATAGGGTGCTGGGGGGAGAGGGGTTCCTGAGTGACTGTGTGAGGGAGCTGGATTAATATCATTACAGATGCTGTCAGCTACACAGGGTGCTGCGGGGAGAGGGGTTACTGAGTGACAGTGTGAGGGAGCTGGATTAACATCAGTAGAGATACAGTCAGCAACACAGGGTGCTGGGGGAGAGGGGTTACTGAGTGACAGTGTGAGGGAGCTGGATTAACACCTGTACAGATACAGTCAGCAACATAGGGTGCTGGGGGGAGAGGGGTTACTGAGTGACTGTGTGAGGGAGCTGGATTAATATCAGTACAGATGCTGTCAGCTACACAGGGTGCTGAGGGGAGAGGGGTTACTGAGTGACAGTGTGAGGGAGCTGGATTAACATCAGTAGAGATACAGTCAGTAACACAGGGTGCTGGGGTAGAGGGGTTACTGTGTGACAGTGTGAGGGAGCTGGATTAACATCAGTAGAGATACAGTCAGTAACACAGGGTGCTGGGGGAGAGGGGTTACTGAGTGACAGTGTGAGGGAGCTGGATTAACACCTGTACAGATACAGTCAGTAACATAGGGTGCTGGGGGGAGAGGGGTTACTGAGTGACAGTGCGAGGGACCTGAATTAACATCAGTACAGATACAGTCAGTAACACAGGGTGCTGGGGGGAGAGGGGTTACTGAGTGACAGTGTGAGGGAGCTGGATTAACATCAGTAGAGATACAGTCAGTAACACAGGGTGCTGGGGGAGAGGGGTTACTGAGTGGCAGTGTGAGGGAGCTGGATTAACATCAGTAGAGATACAGTCAGTAACATAGGGTGCTGGGGGAGAGGGGTTACTGAGTGACAGTGTGAGGGAGCTGGATTAACATCAGTACAGATACAGTCAGTAACACAGGGTGCTGGGGGGAGAGGGGTTACTGAGTGACAGTATGAGGGAGCTGGATTAACATCAGTAGAGATACAGTCAGTAACACAGGGTGCTGGGGGAGAGAGGTTACTGAGTGACAGTGTGAGGGAGCTGGATTAACATCAGGAGTGATACAGTCAGTAACACAGTGTGCTGGGGGAGAGAGGTTACTGAGTGAGAGTGTGAGGGAGCTGGATTAACATCAGTACAGATACAGTCAGTAACACAGGGTGCTGGGGGAGAGGGGTTACAGAGTGACAGTCTGAGGGTGCTGGATTAACATCAGTACAGATACAGTCAGTAACACAGGGTGCTGGGGGGAGAGGGGTTCCTGAGTGACAGTGTGAGGGAGCTGGATTAACATCAGTACAGATACAGTCAGTAACATAGGGTGCTGGGGGGAGAGGGGTTACTGAGTGACAGTGTGAGGGAGCTGGATTAATATCAGTACAGATGCAGTCAGTTACACAGGGTGCTGCGGGGAGAGGGGTTACTGAGTGACAGTGTGAGGGAGCTGGATTAACATCAGTAGAGATACAGTCAGTAACACAGGGTGCTGGGGGAGAGGTGTTACTGAGTGACAGGAGAGGGAGCTGGATTAGCATCAGTAGAGATACAGTCAGTAACACAGGGTGCTGGGGGAGAGGGGTTCCTGAGTGACAGTGTGAGGGAGCTGGATTAACATCAGTAGAGATACAGTCAGTAACACAGGGAGCTGGGGGAGAGGGGTTACTGAGTGACAGTGTGAGGGAGCTGGATTAACATCAGTACAGATACAGTCAGTAACACAGGGTGCTGGGGGAGAGGGGTTACTGAGTGACAGTGTGAGGGAGCTGGATTTACGTCAGTACAGATACAGTAAGTAACACAGTGTGCTGGGGGAGAGAGGTTACTGAATGAGAGTGTGAGGGAGCTGGATTTACATCAGTACAGATACAGTCAGTAACACAGTGTGCTGGGGGAGAGAGGTGACTGAATGAGAGTGTGAGGGAGCTGGATTAACATCAGTACAGATACAGTCAGTAACACAGGGTGCTGGGGGAGAGGGGTTACTGAGTGACAGTGTGAGGGAGCTGGATTAACATCAGTACAGATACAGTCAGTAACACAGGGTGCTGGGGGAGAGGGGTTACAGAGTGACAGTGTGAGAGAGCTGGACTTACATCAGTAGAGATACAGTCAGTAACACAGGGAGCTGGGGGAGAGGGTTAACTGAGTGACAGTGTGAGGGAGCTGGATTAACATCAGTACAGATACAGTCAGTAACACAGTGAGCTGGGGGAGAAGGGTTACTGAGTGACAGTGTGAGGGAGCTGGATTAACATCAGTACAGATACAGTCAGTAACACAGGGTGCTGGGGAGAGGGGTTACTGAGTGACAGTGTGAGGGAGCTGGATTTACATCAGTACAGATACAGTCAGTAACACAGTGTGCTGGGGGAGAGAGGTTACTGAATGAGAGTGTGAGGGAGCTGGATTTACATCATTACAGATACAGTCAGTAACACAGGGTGCTGGGGGAGAGGGGTTACTGAGTGACAGTGTGAGGGAGCTGGATTAACATCAGTACAGATACAGTCAGTAACACAGCGTGCTGGGGGAGAGGGGTTACTGAGTGACAGTGTGAGGGAACTGGATTAACATCAGTGGAGATACAGTCAGTAACACAGGGTGCTGGGGGAGAGGGGTTACTGAGTGACAGTGTGAGGGAGCTGGATTAACATCAGTAGAGATACAGTCAGTAACACAGGGTGCTGGGGGAGAGGGGTTACTGAGTGACAGTGTGTGGAAGCTGGATTAACACCTGTACAGATACAGTCAGTAACATAGGGTGCTGGGGGGAGAGGGGTTCCTGAGTGACTGTGTGAGGGAGCTGGATTAATATCATTACAGATGCTGTCAGCTACACAGGGTGCTGCGGGGAGAGGGGTTACTGAGTGACAGTGTGAGGGAGCTGGATTAACATCAGTAGAGATACAGTCAGCAACACAGGGTGCTGGGGGAGAGGGGTTACTGAGTGACAGTGTGAGGGAGCTGGATTAACACCTGTACAGATACAGTCAGCAACATAGGGTGCTGGGGGGAGAGGGGTTACTGAGTGACTGTGTGAGGGAGCTGGATTAATATCAGTACAGATGCTGTCAGCTACACAGGGTGCTGAGGGGAGACGGGTTACTGAGTGACAGTGTGAGGGAGCTGGATTAACATCAGTAGAGATACAGTCAGTAACACAGGGTGCTGGGGTAGAGGGGTTACTGTGTGACAGTGTGAGGGAGCTGGATTAACATCAGTAGAGATACAGTCAGCAACACAGGGTGCTGGGGGAGAGGGGTTACTGAGTGACAGTGTGAGGGAGCTGGATTAACACCTGTACAGATACAGTCAGCAACATAGGGTGCTGGGGGGAGAGGGGTTACTGAGTGACTGTGTGAGGGAGCTGGATTAATATCAGTACAGATGCTGTCAGCTACACAGGGTGCTGAGGGGAGAGGGGTTACTGAGTGACAGTGTGAGGGAGCTGGATTAACATCAGTAGAGATACAGTCAGTAACACAGGGTGCTGGGGGGAGAGGGGTTACTGAGTGACAGTGCGAGGGACCTGAATTAACATCAGTACAGATACAGTCAGTAACACAGGGTGCTGGGGGGAGAGGGGTTACTGAGTGACAGTGTGAGGGAGCTGGATTAACATCAGTAGAGATACAGTCAGTAACACAGGGTGCTGGGGGAGAGGGGTTACTGAGTGGCAGTGTGAGGGAGCTGGATTAACATCAGTAGAGATACAGTCAGTAACATAGGGTGCTGGGGGAGAGGGGTTACTGAGTGACAGTGTGAGGGAGCTGGATTAACATCAGTACAGATACAGTCAGTAACACAGGGTGCTGGGGGGAGAGGGGTTACTGAGTGACAGTATGAGGGAGCTGGATTAACATCAGTAGAGATACAGTCAGTAACACAGGGTGCTGGGGGAGAGAGGTTACTGAGTGACAGTGTGAGGGAGCTGGATTAACATCAGGAGTGATACAGTCAGTAACACAGTGTGCTGGGGGAGAGAGGTTACTGAGTGAGAGTGTGAGGGAGCTGGATTAACATCAGTACAGATACAGTCAGTAACACAGGGTGCTGGGGGAGAGGGGTTACAGAGTGACAGTCTGAGGGTGCTGGATTAACATCAGTACAGATACAGTCAGTAACACAGGGTGCTGGGGGGAGAGGGGTTCCTGAGTGACAGTGTGAGGGAGCTGGATTAACATCAGTACAGATACAGTCAGTAACATAGGGTGCTGGGGGGAGAGGGGTTACTGAGTGACAGTGTGAGGGAGCTGGATTAATATCAGTACAGATGCAGTCAGTTACACAGGGTGCTGCGGGGAGAGGGGTTACTGAGTGACAGTGTGAGGGAGCTGGATTAACATCAGTAGAGATACAGTCAGTAACACAGGGTGCTGGGGGAGAGGTGTTACTGAGTGACAGGAGAGGGAGCTGGATTAGCATCAGTAGAGATACAGTCAGTAACACAGGGTGCTGGGGGAGAGGGGTTCCTGAGTGACAGTGTGAGGGAGCTGGATTAACATCAGTAGAGATACAGTCAGTAACACAGGGAGCTGGGGGAGAGGGGTTACTGAGTGACAGTGTGAGGGAGCTGGATTAACATCAGTACAGATACAGTCAGTAACACAGGGTGCTGGGGGAGAGGGGTTACTGAGTGACAGTGTGAGGGAGCTGGATTTACGTCAGTACAGATACAGTAAGTAACACAGTGTGCTGGGGGAGAGAGGTTACTGAATGAGAGTGTGAGGGAGCTGGATTTACATCAGTACAGATACAGTCAGTAACACAGTGTGCTGGGGGAGAGAGGTGACTGAATGAGAGTGTGAGGGAGCTGGATTAACATCAGTACAGATACAGTCAGTAACACAGGGTGCTGGGGGAGAGGGGTTACTGAGTGACAGTGTGAGGGAGCTGGATTAACATCAGTACAGATACAGTCAGTAACACAGGGTGCTGGGGGAGAGGGGTTACAGAGTGACAGTGTGAGAGAGCTGGACTTACATCAGTAGAGATACAGTCAGTAACACAGGGAGCTGGGGGAGAGGGTTAACTGAGTGACAGTGTGAGGGAGCTGGATTAACATCAGTACAGATACAGTCAGTAACACAGTGAGCTGGGGGAGAAGGGTTACTGAGTGACAGTGTGAGGGAGCTGGATTAACATCAGTACAGATACAGTCAGTAACACAGGGTGCTGGGGAGAGGGGTTACTGAGTGACAGTGTGAGGGAGCTGGATTTACATCAGTACAGATACAGTCAGTAACACAGTGTGCTGGGGGAGAGAGGTTACTGAATGAGAGTGTGAGGGAGCTGGATTTACATCATTACAGATACAGTCAGTAACACAGGGTGCTGGGGGAGAGGGGTTACTGAGTGACAGTGTGAGGGAGCTGGATTAACATCAGTACAGATACAGTCAGTAACACAGCGTGCTGGGGGAGAGGGGTTACTGAGTGACAGTGTGAGGGAACTGGATTAACATCAGTGGAGATACAGTCAGTAACACAGGGTGCTGGGGGAGAGGGGTTACTGAGTGACAGTGTGAGGGAGCTGGATTAACATCAGTAGAGATACAGTCAGTAACACAGGGTGCTGGGGGAGAGGGGTTACTGAGTGACAGTGTGAGGAAGCTGGATTAACACCTGTACAGATACAGTCAGTAACATAGGGTGCTGGGGGGAGAGGGGTTCCTGAGTGACTGTGTGAGGGAGCTGGATTAATATCATTACAGATGCTGTCAGCTACACAGGGTGCTGCGGGGAGAGGGGTTACTGAGTGACAGTGTGAGGGAGCTGGATTAACATCAGTAGAGATACAGTCAGCAACACAGGGTGCTGGGGGAGAGGGGTTACTGAGTGACAGTGTGAGGGAGCTGGATTAACACCTGTACAGATACAGTCAGCAACATAGGGTGCTGGGGGGAGAGGGGTTACTGAGTGACTGTGTGAGGGAGCTGGATTAATATCAGTACAGATGCTGTCAGCTACACAGGGTGCTGAGGGGAGAGGGGTTACTGAGTGACAGTGTGAGGGAGCTGGATTAACATCAGTAGAGATACAGTCAGTAACACAGGGTGCTGGGGTAGAGGGGTTACTGTGTGACAGTGTGAGGGAGCTGGATTAACATCAGTAGAGATACAGTCAGTAACACAGGGTGCTGGGGGAGAGGGGTTACTGAGTGACAGTGTGAGGGAGCTGGATTAACACCTGTACAGATACAGTCAGTAACATAGGGTGCTGGGGGGAGAGGGGTTACTGAGTGACTGTGTGAGGGAGCTGGATTAATATCAGTACAGATGCTGTCAGCTACACAGGGTGCTGCGGGGAGAGGGGTTACTGAGTGACAGTGTGAGGGAGCTGGATTAACATCAGTAGAGATACAGTCAGTAACACAGGGTGCTGGGGGAGAGGTGTTACTGAGTGACAGGAGAGGGAGCTGGATTAGCATCAGTAGAGATACAGTCAGTAACACAGGGTGCTGGGGGAGAGGGGTTCCTGAGTGACAGTGTGAGGAAGCTGGATTAACATCAGTAGAGATACAGTCAGTAACACAGGGAGCTGGGCGAGAGGGGTTACTGAGTGACAGTGTGAGGGAGCTGGATTAACATCAGTACAGATACAGTCAGTCACACAGGGTGCTGGGGGAGATGGGTTACTGAGTGACAGTGTGAGGGAGCTGGATTTACGTCAGGACAGATACAGTCAGTAACACAGTGTGCTGGGGGAGAGAGGTTACTGAATGAGAGTGTGAGGGAGCTGGATTTACATCAGTACAGATACAGTCAGTAACACAGTGTGCTGGGGGAGAGATGTTACTGAATGAGAGTGTGAGGGAGCTGGATTAACATCAGTACAGATACAGTCAGTAACACAGGGTGCTGGGGGAGAGGGGTTACTGAGTGACAGTGTGAGGGAGCTGGATTAACATCAGTACAGATACAGTCAGTAACACAGGGTGCTGGGGGAGAGGGGTTACTGAGTGACAGTGTGCGAGAGCTGGATTAACATCACTACAGATACAGTCAGTAACACAGGGAGCTGGGGGAGAGGGGTTACTGAGTGACAGTGTGAGGGAGCTGGATTAACATCAGTACAGATACAGTCAGTAACACAGTGAGCTGGGGGAGAAGGGTTACTGAGTGACAGTGTGAGGGAGCTGGATTAACATCAGTACAGATACAGTCAGTAACACAGGGTGCTGGGGTGAGAGGGGTTACTGAGTGACAGTGTGAGGGATCTGGATTAACATCAGTACAGATACAGTCAGTAACACAGTGTGCTGGGGGAGAGAGGTTACTGAATGAGAGTGTGAGGGAGCTGGATTAACATCATTACAGATACAGTCAGTAACACAGGGTGCTGGGGGAGAGGGGTTACTGAGTGACAGTGTGAGGGATCTGGATTAACATCAGTACAGATACAGTCAGTAACACAGGGTGCTGGGGGAGAGGGGTTACTGAGTGACAGTGTGAGGGAGCTGGATTAACATCAGTAGAGATACAGTCAGTAACACAGGGTGCTGGGGGAGAGGGGTTACTGAGTGACAGTGTGAGGGAGCTGGATTAACATCAGTACAGATACAGTCAGTAAGAAAGGGTGCTGGGGGAGAGGGGTTACTGAGTGACAGTGTGAGGGAGCTGGATTAACATCAGTACAGATACATTCAGTAACATAGGGTGCTGGGGGAGAGGGGTTACTGAGTGACAGTGTGAGGGAGCTGGATTAACATCAGTAGAGATACAGTCAGTAACACAGGGTTATGGGGGAGAGGGGTTACTGAGTGACAGTGTGAGGGAGCTGGATTTACATCAGTACAGATACAGTCAGTAACACAGGGTGCTGGGGGAGACGGGTTACTGAGTGACAGTGTGAGGGAGCTGGATTAACATCAGTACAGATACAGTCAGTAACACAGGGTGCTGGGGTGAGAGGGGTTACAGAGTGATAGTGTGAGGGAGCTGGATTAACACCTGTACAGATACAGTCAGTAACAGAGGGTGCTGGGGGAGAGGGGTTACTGAGTGACAGTGTGAGGGAGCTGGATTTACATCAGTACAGATACAGTCAGTAACACAGGGTGCTGGGGGAGAGGGGTTACTGAGTGACAGTGTGAGGGAGCTGGATTAACATCAGTACAGATACAGTCAGGAACACAGGGTGCTGGGGGAGAGGGGTTACTGAGTGACAGTGTGAGGGAGCTGGATTTACATCAGTACAGATACAGTCATTAACACAGGGTGCTGGGGGAGAGGGGTTACTGAGTGACAGTGTCGGGGAGCTGGATTAACATCAGTACAGATACAGTCAGGAACACAGGGTGCTGGGGGAGAGGGGTTACTGAGTGACAGTGTGAGGGAGCTGGATTTACATCAGTACAGATACAGTCATTAACACAGGGTGCTGGGGGAGAGGGGTTACTGAGTGACAGTGTCGGGGAGCTGGATTAACATCAGTACAGATACAGTCAGGAACACAGGGTGCTGGGGGAGAGGGGTTACTGAGTGACAGTGTGCGGGAGCTGGATTAACATCAGTACAGATACAGTCAGTAACACAGTGAGCTGGGGGAGAAGGGTTACTGAGTGACAGTGTGAGGGAGCTGGATTAACATCAGTACAGATACAGTCAGTAACACAGGGTGCTGGGGTGAGAGGGGTTACTGAGTGACAGTGTGAGGGATCTGGATTAACATCAGTACAGATACAGTCAGTAACACAGTGTGCTGGGGGAGAGAGGTTACTGAATGAGAGTGTGAGGGAGCTGGATTAACATCATTACAGATACAGTCAGTAACACAGGGTGCTGGGGGAGAGGGGTTACTGAGTGACAGTGTGAGGGATCTGGATTAACATCAGTACAGATACAGTCAGTAACACAGGGTGCTGGGGGAGAGGGGTTACTGAGTGACAGTGTGAGGGAGCTGGATTAACATCAGTAGAGATACAGTCAGTAACACAGGGTGCTGGGGGAGAGGGGTTACTGAGTGACAGTGTGAGGGAGCTGGATTAACATCAGTACAGATACAGTCAGTAAGAAAGGGTGCTGGGGGAGAGGGGTTACTGAGTGACAGTGTGAGGGAGCTGGATTAACATCAGTACAGATACATTCAGTAACATAGGGTGCTGGGGGAGAGGGGTTACTGAGTGACAGTGTGAGGGAGCTGGATTAACATCAGTAGAGATACAGTCAGTAACACAGGGTTATGGGGGAGAGGGGTTACTGAGTGACAGTGTGAGGGAGCTGGATTTACATCAGTACAGATACAGTCAGTAACACAGGGTGCTGGGGGAGACGGGTTACTGAGTGACAGTGTGAGGGAGCTGGATTAACATCAGTACAGATACAGTCAGTAACACAGGGTGCTGGGGTGAGAGGGGTTACAGAGTGACAGTGTGAGGGAGCTGGATTAACACCTGTACAGATACAGTCAGTAACAGAGGGTGCTGGGGGAGAGGGGTTACTGAGTGACAGTGTGAGGGAGCTGGATTAACATCAGTACAGATACAGTCAGTAACACAGGGTGCTGGGGGAGAGGGGTTACTGAGTGACAGTGTGAGGGAGCTGGATTTACATCAGTACAGATACAGTCATTAACACAGGGTGCTGGGGGAGAGGGGTTACTGAGTGACAGTGTCGGGGAGCTGGATTAACATCAGTACAGATACAGTCAGGAACACAGGGTGCTGGGGGAGAGGGGTTACTGAGTGACAGTGTGAGGGAGCTGGATTAACATCAGTACAGATACAGTCAGTAACACAGTGAGCTGGGGGAGAAGGGTTACTGAGTGACAGTGTGAGGGAGCTGGATTAACATCAGTACAGATACAGTCAGTAACACAGGGTGCTGGGGTGAGAGGGGTTACTGAGTGACAGTGTGAGGGATCTGGATTAACATCAGTACAGATACAGTCAGTAACACAGTGTGCTGGGGGAGAGAGGTTACTGAATGAGAGTGTGAGGGAGCTGGATTAACATCATTACAGATACAGTCAGTAACACAGGGTGCTGGGGGAGAGGGGTTACTGAGTGACAGTGTGAGGGATCTGGATTAACATCAGTACAGATACAGTCAGTAACACAGGGTGCTGGGGGAGAGGGGTTACTGAGTGACAGTGTGAGGGAGCTGGATTAACATCAGTAGAGATACAGTCAGTAACACAGGGTGCTGGGGGAGAGGGGTTACTGAGTGACAGTGTGAGGGAGCTGGATTAACATCAGTACAGATACAGTCAGTAAGAAAGGGTGCTGGGGGAGAGGGGTTACTGAGTGACAGTGTGAGGGAGCTGGATTAACATCAGTACAGATACATTCAGTAACATAGGGTGCTGGGGGAGAGGGGTTACTGAGTGACAGTGTGAGGGAGCTGGATTAACATCAGTAGAGATACAGTCAGTAACACAGGGTTATGGGGGAGAGGGGTTACTGAGTGACAGTGTGAGGGAGCTGGATTTACATCAGTACAGATACAGTCAGTAACACAGGGTGCTGGGGGAGACGGGTTACTGAGTGACAGTGTGAGGGAGCTGGATTAACATCAGTACAGATACAGTCAGTAACACAGGGTGCTGGGGTGAGAGGGGTTACAGAGTGACAGTGTGAGGGAGCTGGATTAACACCTGTACAGATACAGTCAGTAACAGAGGGTGCTGGGGGAGAGGGGTTACTGAGTGACAGTGTGAGGGAGCTGGATTAACATCAGTACAGATACAGTCAGTAACACAGGGTGCTGGGGGAGAGGGGTTACTGAGTGACAGTGTGAGGGAGCTGGATTTACATCAGTACAGATACAGTCATTAACACAGGGTGCTGGGGGAGAGGGGTTACTGAGTGACAGTGTCGGGGAGCTGGATTAACATCAGTACAGATACAGTCAGGAACACAGGGTGCTGGGGGAGAGGGGTTACTGAGTGACAGTGTGAGGGAGCTGGATTAACATCAGTACAGATACAGTCAGTAACACAGGGTGCTGGGGGAGAGAGGTTACTGAGTGACAGTGTGAGGGAGCTGGATTAACATCAATAGAGATACAGTCAGTAACACAGGGTGCTGGGGGAGAGGGGTTACTGAGTGACAGTGTGAGGGAGCTGGATTAACATCAGTACAGATACAGTCAGTAACATAGGGTGCTGGGGGGAGAGGGGTTACTGAGTGACTGTGTGAGGGAGCTGGATTAACATCAGTACAGATACAGTCAGTAACACAGGGTGCTGGGGGGAGAGGGGTTCCTGAGTGACAGTGTGAGGGAGCTGGATTAACATCAGTACAGATACAGTCAGTAACATAGGGTGCTGGGGGGAGAGGAGTTACTGAGTGACTGTGTGAGGGAGCTGGATTAATATCAGTACAGATGCAGTCAGTTACACAGGGTGCTGCGGGGAGAGGGGTTACTGAGTGACAGTGTGAGGGAGCTGGATTAACATCAGTAGAGATAGAGTCAGAAACACAGGGTGCTGGGGGAGAGGTGAACCTGAGTGACAGGAGAGGGAGCTGGATTAGCATCAGTAGAGATACAGTCAGTAACACAGGGTGCTGGGGGAGAGGGGTTCCTGAGTGACAGTGTGAGGGAGCTGGATTAACATCAGTAGAGATACAGTCAGTAACAGAGGGAGCTGGGGGAGAGGGGTTACTGAGTGACAGTGTGAGGGAGCTGGATTACCATCAGTACAGATACAGTCAGTAACACAGTGAGCTGGGGGAGAAGGGTTACTGAGTGACAGTGTGAGGGAGCTTGATTAACATCAGTACAGATACAGTCAGTAACACAGGGTGCTGGGGAGAGGGGTTACTGAGTGACAGTGTGAGGGAGCTGGATTTACATCAGTACAGATACAGTCAGTAACACAGTGTGCTGGGGGAGAGAGGTTACTGAATGAGAGTGTGAGGGAGCTGGATTTACATCATTACAGATACAGTCAGTAACACAGGGTGCTGGCGGAGAGGGGTTACTGAGTGACAGTGTGAGGGAGCTGGATTAACATCAGTACAGATACAGTCAGTAACACAGGGTGCTGGGGGACAGGGGTTACTGAGTGACAGTGTGAGGGAACTGGATTAACATCAGTGGAGATACAGTCAGTAACACAGGGTGCTGGGGGAGAGGGGTTACTGAGTGACAGTGTGAGGGAGCTGGATTAACATCAGGAGAGATACAGTCAGTAACGCAGGGTGCTGGGGGAGAGGGGTTACTGAGTGACAGTGTGAGGGAGCTGGATTAACATCAGTACAGATACAGTCAGTAACACAGTGAGCTGGGGGAGAAGGGTTACTGAGTGACAGTGTGAGGGAGCTTGATTAACATCAGTAGAGATACAGTCAGTAACAGAGGGAGCTGGGGGAGAGGGGTTACTGAGTGACAGTGTGAGGGAGCTGGATTAACATCAGTACAGATACAGTCAGTAACACAGTGAGCTGGGGGAGAAGGGTTACTGAGTGACAGTGTGAGGGAGCTTGATTAACATCAGTACAGATACAGTTAGTAACACAGGGTGCTGGGGAGAGGGGTTACTGAGTGACAGTGTGAGGGAGCTGGATTTACATCAGTACAGATACAGTCAGTAACACAGTGTGCTGGGGGAGAGAGGTTACTGAATGAGAGTGTGAGGGAGCTGGATTTACATCATTACAGATACAGTCAGTAACACAGGGTGCTGGGGGAGAGGGGTTACTGAGTGACAGTGTGAGGGAGCTGGATTAACATCAGTACAGATACAGTCAGTAACACAGGGTGCTGGGGGAGAGGGGTTACTGAGTGACAGTGTGAGGGAACTGGATTAACATCAGTGGAGATACAGTCAGTAACACAGGGTGCTGGGGGAGAGGGGTTACTGAGTGACAGTGTGAGGGAGCTGGATTAACATCAGTAGAGATACAGTCAGTAACACAGGGTGCTGGGGGAGAGGGGTTACTGAGTGACAGTGTGAGGGAGCTGGATTAACATCAGTACAGATACAGTCAGTAACACAGTGAGCTGGGGGAGAAGGGTTACTGAGTGACAGTGTGAGGGAGCTGGATTAACATCAGTACAGATACAGTCAGTAACACAGGGTGCTGGGGAGAGGGGTTACTGAGTGACAGTGTGAGGGAGCTGGATTTACATCAGTACAGATACAGTCAGTAACACAGTGTGCTGGGGGAGAGAGGTTACTGAATGAGAGTGTGAGGGAGCTGGATTAACATCATTACAGATACAGTCAGTAACACAGGGTGCTGGGGGAGAGGGGTTACTGAGTGACAGTGTGAGGGAGCTGGATTAACATCAGTAGAGATACAGTCAGTAACACAGGGTGCTGGGGGGAGAGGGGTTACTGAGTGACAGTGTGAGGGAACTGGATTAACATCAGTGGAGATACAGTCAGTAACAAAGGGTGCTGGGGGAGAGGGGTTACTGAGTGACAGTGTGAGGGAGCTGGATTAACATCAGTACAGATACAGTCAGTAACGCAGGGTGCTGGGGGAGAGGGGTTACTGAGTGACAGTGTGAGGGAGCTGGATTAACATCAGTACAGATACAGTCAGTAACACAGTGAGCTGGGGGAGAAGGGTTACTGAGTGACAGTGTGAGGGAGCTTGATTAACATCAGTAGAGATACAGTCAGTAACAGAGGGAGCTGGGGGAGAGGGGTTACTGAGTGACAGTGTGAGGGAGCTGGATTAACATCAGTACAGATACAGTCAGTAACACAGTGAGCTGGGGGAGAAGGGTTACTGAGTGACAGTGTGAGGGAGCTTGATTAACATCAGTACAGATACAGTCAGTAACACAGGGTGCTGGGGAGAGGGGTTACTGAGTGACAGTGTGAGGGAGCTGGATTTACATCAGTACAGATACAGTCAGTAACACAGTGTGCTGGGGGAGAGAGGTTACTGAATGAGAGTGTGAGGGAGCTGGATTTACATCATTACAGATACAGTCAGTAACACAGGGTGCTGGGGGAGAGGGGTTACTGAGTGACAGTGTGAGGGAGCTGGATTAACATCAGTACAGATACAGTCAGTAACACAGGGTGCTGGGGGAGAGGGGTTACTGAGTGACAGTGTGAGGGAACTGGATTAACATCAGTGGAGATACAGTCAGTAACACAGGGTGCTGGGGGAGAGGGGTTACTGAGTGACAGTGTGAGGGAGCTGGATTAACATCAGTAGAGATACAGTCAGTAACACAGGGTGCTGGGGGAGAGGGGTTACTGAGTGACAGTGTGAGGGAGCTGGATTAACATCAGTACAGATACAGTCAGTAACACAGGGTGCTGGGGAGAGGGGTTACTGAGTGACAGTGTGAGGGAGCTGGATTTACATCAGTACAGATACAGTCAGTAACACAGTGTGCTGGGGGAGAGAGGTTACTGAATGAGAGTGTGAGGGAGCTGGATTAACATCATTACAGATACAGTCAGTAACACAGGGTGCTGGGGGAGAGGGGTTACTGAGTGACAGTGTGAGGGATCTGGATTAACATCAGTACAGATACAGTCAGTAACACAGGGTGCTGGGGGAGAGGGGTTACTGAGTGACAGTGTGAGGGAGCTGGATTAACATCAGTAGAGATACAGTCAGTAACACAGGGTGCTGGGGGAGAGGGGTTACTGAGTGACAGTGTGAGGGAGCTGGATTAACATCAGTACAGATACAGTCAGTAAGAAAGGGTGCTGGGGGAGAGGGGTTCCTGAGTGACAGTGTGAGGGAGCTGGATTAACATCAGTACAGATACATTCAGTAACATAGGGTGCTGGGGGAGAGGGGTTACTGAGTGACAGTGTGAGGGAGCTGGATTAACATCAGTAGAGATACAGTCAGTAACACAGGGTTATGGGGGAGAGGGGTTACTGAGTGACAGTGTGAGGGAGCTGGATTTACATCAGTACAGATACAGTCAGTAACACAGGGTGCTGGGGGAGACGGGTTACTGAGTGACAGTGTGAGGGAGCTGGATTAACATCAGTACAGATACAGTCAGTAACACAGGGTGCTGGGGTGAGAGGGGTTACAGAGTGACAGTGTGAGGGAGCTGGATTAACACCTGTACAGATACAGTCAGTAACAGAGGGTGCTGGGGGAGAGGGGTTACTGTGTGACAGTGTGAGGGAGCTGGATTAACATCAGTACAGATACAGTCAGTAACACAGGGTGCTGGGGGAGAGGGGTTACTGAGTGACAGTGTGAGGGAGCTGGATTTACATCAGTACAGATACAGTCATTAACACAGGGTGCTGGGGGAGAGGGGTTACTGAGTGACAGTGTCGGGGAGCTGGATTAACATCAGTACAGATACAGTCAGGAACACAGGGTGCTGGGGGAGAGGGGTTACTGAGTGACAGTGTGAGGGAGCTGGATTAACATCAGTACAGATACAGTCAGTAACACAGTGAGCTGGGGGAGAAGGGTTACTGAGTGACAGTGTGAGGGAGCTGGATTAACATCAGTACAGATACAGTCAGTAACACAGGGTGCTGGGGTGAGAGGGGTTACTGAGTGACAGTGTGAGGGATCTGGATTAACATCAGTACAGATACAGTCAGTAACACAGTGTGCTGGGGGAGAGAGGTTACTGAATGAGAGTGTGAGGGAGCTGGATTAACATCATTACAGATACAGTCAGTAACACAGGGTGCTGGGGGAGAGGGGTTACTGAGTGACAGTGTGAGGGATCTGGATTAACATCAGTACAGATACAGTCAGTAACACAGGGTGCTGGGGGAGAGGGGTTACTGAGTGACAATGTGAGGGAGCTGGATTAACATCAGTAGAGATACAGTCAGTAACACAGGGTGCTGGGGGAGAGGGGTTACTGAGTGACAGTGTGAGGGAGCTGGATTAACATCAGTACAGATACAGTCAGTAAGAAAGGGTGCTGGGGGAGAGGGGTTACTGAGTGACAGTGTGAGGGAGCTGGATTAACATCAGTACAGATACATTCAGTAACATAGGGTGCTGGGGGAGAGGGGTTACTGAGTGACAGTGTGAGGGAGCTGGATTAACATCAGTAGAGATACAGTCAGTAACACAGGGTTATGGGGGAGAGGGGTTACTGAGTGACAGTGTGAGGGAGCTGGATTTACATCAGTACAGATACAGTCAGTAACACAGGGTGCTGGGGGAGACGGGTTACTGAGTGACAGTGTGAGGGAGCTGGATTAACATCAGTACAGATACAGTCAGTAACACAGGGTGCTGGGGTGAGAGGGGTTACAGAGTGACAGTGTGAGGGAGCTGGATTAACACCTGTACAGATACAGTCAGTAACAGAGGGTGCTGGGGGAGAGGGGTTACTGAGTGACAGTGTGAGGGAGCTGGATTAACATCAGTACAGATACAGTCAGTAACACAGGGTGCTGGGGGAGAGGGGTTACTGAGTGACAGTGTGAGGGAGCTGGATTTACATCAGTACAGATACAGTCATTAACACAGGGTGCTGGGGGAGAGGGGTTACTGAGTGACAGTGTCGGGGAGCTGGATTAACATCAGTACAGATACAGTCAGGAACACAGGGTGCTGGGGGAGAGGGGTTACTGAGTGACAGTGTGAGGGAGCTGGATTAACATCAGTACAGATACAGTCAGTAACACAGGGTGCTGGGGGAGAGAGGTTACTGAGTGACAGTGTGAGGGAGCTGGATTAACATCAATAGAGATACAGTCAGTAACACAGGGTGCTGGGGGAGAGGGGTTACTGAGTGACAGTGTGAGGGAGCTGGATTAACATCAGTACAGATACAGTCAGTAACATAGGGTGCTGGGGGGAGAGGGGTTACTGAGTGACTGTGTGAGGGAGCTGGATTAACATCAGTACAGATACAGTCAGTAACACAGGGTGCTGGGGGGAGAGGGGTTCCTGAGTGACAGTGTGAGGGAGCTGGATTAACATCAGTACAGATACAGTCAGTAACATAGGGTGCTGGGGGGAGAGGAGTTACTGAGTGACTGTGTGAGGGAGCTGGATTAATATCAGTACAGATGCAGTCAGTTACACAGGGTGCTGCGGGGAGAGGGGTTACTGAGTGACAGTGTGAGGGAGCTGGATTAACATCAGTAGAGATACAGTCAGAAACACAGGGTGCTGGGGGAGAGGTGTTACTGAGTGACAGGAGAGGGAGCTGGATTAGCATCAGTAGAGATACAGTCAGTAACACAGGGTGCTGGGGGAGAGGGGTTCCTGAGTGACAGTGTGAGGGAGCTGGATTAACATCAGTAGAGATACAGTCAGTAACAGAGGGAGCTGGGGGAGAGGGGTTACTGAGTGACAGTGTGAGGGAGCTGGATTAACATCAGTACAGATACTGTCAGTAACACAGTGAGCTGGGGGAGAAGGGTTACTGAGTGACAGTGTGAGGGAGCTTGATTAACATCAGTACAGATACAGTCAGTAACACAGGGTGCTGGGGAGAGGGGTTACTGAGTGACAGTGTGAGGGAGCTGGATTTACATCAGTACAGATACAGTCAGTAACACAGTGTGCTGGGGGAGAGAGGTTACTGAATGAGATTGTGAGGGAGCTGGATTTACATCATTACAGATACAGTCAGTAACACAGGGTGCTGGGGGAGAGGGGTTACTGAGTGACAGTGTGAGGGAGCTGGATTAACATCAGTACAGATACAGTCAGTAACACAGGGTGCTGGGGGAGAGGGGTTACTGAGTGACAGTGTGAGGGAACTGGATTAACATCAGTGGAGATACAGTCAGTAACACAGGGTGCTGGGGGAGAGGGGTTACTGAGTGACAGTGTGAGGGAGCTGGATTAACATCAGTAGAGATACAGTCAGTAACGCAGGGTGCTGGGGGAGAGGGGTTACTGAGTGACAGTGTGAGGGAGCTGGATTAACATCAGTACAGATACAGTCAGTAACACAGTGAGCTGGGGGAGAAGGGTTACTGAGTGACAGTGTGAGGGAGCTTGATTAACATCAGTAGAGATACAGTCAGTAACAGAGGGAGCTGGGGGAGAGGGGTTACTGAGTGACAGTGTGAGGGAGCTGGATTAACATCAGTACAGATACAGTCAGTAACACAGTGAGCTGGGGGAGAAGGGTTACTGAGTGACAGTGTGAGGGAGCTTGATTAACATCAGTACAGATACAGTCAGTAACACAGGGTGCTGGGGAGAGGGGTTACTGAGTGACAGTGTGAGGGAGCTGGATTTACATCAGTACAGATACAGTCAGTAACACAGTGTGCTGGGGGAGAGAGGTTACTGAATGAGAGTGTGAGGGAGCTGGATTTACATCATTACAGATACAGTCAGTAACACAGGGTGCTGGGGGAGAGGGGTTACTGAGTGACAGTGTGAGGGAGCTGGATTAACATCAGTACAGATACAGTCAGTAACACAGGGTGCTGGGGGAGAGGGGTTACTGAGTGACAGTGTGAGGGAACTGGATTAACATCAGTGGAGATACAGTCAGTAACACAGGGTGCTGGGGGAGAGGGGTTACTGAGTGACAGTGTGAGGGAGCTGGATTAACATCAGTAGAGATACAGTCAGTAACACAGGGTGCTGGGGGAGAGGGGTTACTGAGTGACAGTGTGAGGGAGCTGGATTAACATCAGTACAGATACAGTCAGTAACACAGTGAGCTGGGGGAGAAGGGTTACTGAGTGACAGTGTGAGGGAGCTGGATTAACATCAGTACAGATACAGTCAGTAACACAGGGTGCTGGGGAGAGGGGTTACTGAGTGACAGTGTGAGGGAGCTGGATTTACATCAGTACAGATACAGTCAATAACACAGTGTGCTGGGGGAGAGAGGTTACTGAATGAGAGTGTGAGGGAGCTGGATTTACATCAGTACAGATACAGTCAGTAACACAGTGTGCTGGGGGAGAGAGGTTACTGAATGAGAGTGTGAGGGAGCTGGATTAACATCATTACAGATACAGTCAGTAACACAGGGTACTGGGGGAGAGGGGTTACTGAGTGACAGTGTGAGGGAGCTGGATTAACATCAGGACAGATACAGTCAGTAACATAGGGTGCTGGGGGAGAGGGGTTACTGAGTGACAGTGTGAGGGAACTGGATTAACATCAGTGGAGATACAGTCAGTAACACAGGGTGCTGGGGGAGAGGGGTTACTGAGTGGCAGTGTGAGGGAGCTGGATTAACATCAGTAGAGATACAGTCAGTAACACAGGGTGCTGGGGGAGAGGGGTTACTGAGTGACAGTGTGAGGGAGCTGGATTAACATCAGTACAGATACAGTCAGTAAGAAAGGGTGCTGGGGGAGAGGGGTTACTGAGTGACAGTGTGAGGGAGCTGGATTAACATCAGTACAGATACAGTCAGTAACACAGGGTTATGGGGGAGAGGGGTTACTGAGTGACAGTGTGAGGGAGCTGGATTTACATCAGTACAGATACAGTCAGTAACACAGGGTGCTGGGGGAGACGGGTTACTGAGTGACAGTGTGAGGGAGCTGGATTAACATCAGTACAGATACAGTCAGTAACACAGGGTGCTGGGGTGAGAGGGGTTACAGAGTGACAGTGTGAGGGAGCTGGATTAACACCTGTACAGATACAGTCAGTAACAGAGGGTGCTGGGGGAGAGGGGTTACTGAGTGACAGTGTGAGGGAGCTGGATTAACATCAGTACAGATACAGTCAGTAACACAGGGTGCTGGGGGAGAGGGGTTACTGAGTGACAGTGTGAGGGAGCTGGATTAACATCAATAGAGATACAGTCAGTAACACAGGGTGCTGGGGGAGAGGGGTTACTGAGTGACAGTGTGAGGGAGCTGGATTAACATCAGTACAGATACAGTCAGTAACATAGGGTGCTGGGGGGAGAGGGGTTACTGAGTGACTGTGTGAGGGAGCTGGATTAACATCAGTGGAGATACAGTCAGTAACACAGGGTGCTGGGGGAGAGGTGTTACTGAGTGACAGGAGAGGGAGCTGGATTAGCATCAGTAGAGATACAGTCAGTAACACAGGGTGCTGGGGGAGAGGGGTTCCTGAGTGACAGTGTGAGGGAGCTGGATTAACATCAGTGGAGATACAGTCAGTAACACAGGGTGCTGGGGGAGAGGGGTTACTGAGTGACAGTGTGAGGGAGCTGGATTAACATCAGTAGAGATACAGTCAGTAACACAGGGTGCTGGGGTGAGAGGGGTTACAGAGTGACAGTGTGAGGGAGCTGGATTAACACCTGTACTGATACAGTCAGTAACAGACGGTGCTGGGGGAGAGGGGTTACTGAGTGACAGTGTGAGGGAGCTGGATTAACATCAGTACAGATACAGTCAGTAACACAGGGTGCTGGAGGAGAGGGGTTACTGAGTGACAGTGTGAGGGAACTGGATTAACATCAGTACAGATACAGTCAGTAACACAGGGTGCTGGGGGAGAGGGGTTACTGAGTGACAGTGTGAGGGAGCTGGATTAACATCAGTACAGATACAGTCAGTAACACAGGGTGCTGGGGGAGAGGGGTTACTGAGTGACAGTGTGAGGGAGCTGGATTAACATCAATAGAGATACAGTCAGTAACACAGGGTGCTGGGGGAGAGGGATTACTGAGTGACAGTGTGAGGGAGCTGGATTAACATCAGTACAGATACAGTCAGTAACATAGGGTGCTGGGGGGAGAGGGGTTACTGAGTGAGTGTGTGAGGGAGCTGTATTAACATCAGTGGAGATACAGTCAGTAACACAGGGTGCTGGGGGAGAGGTGTTACTGAGTGACAGGAGAGGGAGCTGGATTAGCATCAGTAGAGATACAGTCAGTAACACAGGGTGCTGGGGGAGAGGGGTTCCTGAGTGACAGTGTGAGGGAGCTGGATTAACATCAGTGGAGATACAGTCAGTAACACAGGGTGCTGGGGGAGAGGGGTTACTGAGTGACAGTGTGAGGGAGCTGGATTAACATCAGTAGAGATACAGTCAGTAACACAGGGTGCTGGGGTGAGAGGGGTTCCAGAGTGACAGTGTGAGGGAGCTGGATTAACACCTGTACTGATACAGTCAGTAACAGACGGTGCTGGGGGAGAGGGGTTACTGAGTGACAGTGTGAGGGAGCTGGATTAACATCAGTACAGATACAGTCAGTAACACAGGGTGCTGCGGGGAGAGGGGTTACTGAGTGACAGTGTGAGGGAGCTGGATTAACATCAGTAGAGATACAGTCAGTAACACAGGGAGCTGGGGGAGAGGTGTTACTGAGTGACAGGAGAGGGAGCTGGATTAGCATCAGTAGAGGTACAGTCAGTAACACAGGGTGCTGGGGAAGAGGGGTTCCTGAGTGACAGTGTGAGGGAGCTGGATTAACATCAGTAGAGATACAGTCAGTAACACAGGGAGCTGGGGGAGAGGGGTTACTGAGTGACAGTGTGAGGGAGCTGGATTAACATCAGTACAGATACAGTCAGTAACACAGGGTGCTGGGGGAGAGGGGTTACTGAGTGACAGTGTGAGGGAGCTGGATTTACGTCAGTACAGATACAGTCAGTAACACAGTGTGCTGGGGGAGAGAGGTTACTGAATGAGAGTGTGAGGGAGCTGGATTTACATCAGTACAGATACAGTCAGTAACACAGGGTGCTGGGGGAGAGGGGTTACTGAGTGACAGTGTGAGGGAGCTGGATTAACATCAGTACAGATACAGTCAGTAACACAGGGTGCTGGGGGAGAGGGGTTACAGAGTGACAGTGTGAGAGAGCTGGATTAACATCAGTAGAGATACAGTCAGTAACACAGGGAGCTGGGGGAGAGGGGTTACTGAGTGACAGTGTGAGGGACCTGGATTAACATCAGTACAGATACAGTCAGTAACACAGTGAGCTGGGGGGGAAGGGTTACTGAGTGACAGTGTGAGGGAGCTGGATTAACATCAGTACAGATACAGTCAGTAACACAGGGTGCTGGGGAGAGGGGTTACTGAATGACAGTGTGAGGGAGCTGGATTTACATCAGTACAGATACAGTCAGTAACACAGTGTGCTGGGGGAGAGAGGTTACTGAATGAGAGTGTGAGGGAGCTGGATTTACATCAGTACAGATACAGTCAGTAACACAGTGTGCTGGGGGAGAGAGGTTACTGAATGAGAGTGTGAGGGAGCTGGATTAACATCATTACAGATACAGTCAGTAACACAGGGTGCTGGGGGAGAGGGGTTACTGAGTGACAGTGTGAGGGAGCTGGATTAACATCAGTACAGATACAGTCAGTAACACAGGGTGCTGGGGGAGAGGGGTTACTGAGTGACAGTGTGAGGGAACTGGATAAACATCAGTGGAGATACAGTCAGTAACACAGTGTGCTGGGGGAGAGGTGTTACTGAGTGACAGGAGAGGGAGCTGGATTAGCATCAGTAGAGATACAGTCAGTAACACAGGGTGCTGGGGGAGAGGGGTTCCTGAGTGACAGTGTGAGGGAGCTGGATTAACATCAGTAGAGATACAGTCAGTAACACAGGGAGCTGGGGGAGAGGGGTTACTGAGTGACAGCGTGAGGGAGCTGGATTAACATCAGTACAGATACAGTCAGTAACACAGGGTGCTGGGGGAGAGGGGTTACTGAGTGACAGTGTGAGGGAGCTGGATTTACGTCAGTACAGATACAGTCAGTAACACAGTGTGCTGGGGGAGAGAGGTTACTGAATGAGAGTGTGAGGGAGCTGGATTTACATCAGTACAGATACAGTCAGTAACACAGGGTGCTGGGGGAGAGGGGTTACTGAGTGACAGTGTGAGGGAGCTGGATTAACATCAGTACAGACACAGTCAGTAACACAGGGTGCTGGGGGACAGGGGTTACAGAGTGACAGTGTGAGAGAGCTGGATTAACATCAGTAGAGATACAGTCAGTAACACAGGGAGCTGGGGGAGAGGGGTTACTGAGTGACAGTGTGAGGGAGCTGGATTAACATCAGTACAGATACAGTCAGTAACACAGGGTGCTGGGGTGAGAGGGGTTACTGAGTGACAGTGTGAGGGATCTGGATTAACATCAGTACAGATACAGTCAGTAACACAGTGTGCTGGGGGAGAGAGGTTACTGAATGAGAGTGTGAGGGAGCTGGATTAACATCATTACAGATACAGTCAGTAACACAGGGTGCTGGGGGAGAGGGGTTACTGAGTGACAGTGTGAGGGATCTGGATTAACATCAGTACAGATACAGTCAGTAACACAGGGTGCTGGGGGAGAGGGGTTACTGAGTGACAGTGTGAGGGAGCTGGATTAACATCAGTAGAGATACAGTCAGTAACACAGGGTGCTGGGGGAGAGGGGTTACTGAGTGACAGTGTGAGGGAGCTGGATTAACATCAGTACAGATACAGTCAGTAAGAAAGGGTGCTGGGGGAGAGGGGTTACTGAGTGACAGTGTGAGGGAGCTGGATTAACATCAGTACAGATACATTCAGTAACATAGGGTGCTGGGGGAGAGGGGTTACCGAGTGACAGTGTGAGGGAGCTGGATTAACATCAGTAGAGATACAGTCAGTAACACAGGGTTATGGGGGAGAGGGGTTACTGAGTGACAGTGTGAGGGAGCTGGATTTACATCAGTACAGATACAGTCAGTAACACAGGGTGCTGGGGGAGACGGGTTACTGAGTGACAGTGTGAGGGAGCTGGATTAACATCAGTACAGATACAGTCAGTAACACAGGGTGCTGGGGTGAGAGGGGTTACAGAGTGACAGTGTGAGGGAGCTGGATTAACACCTGTACAGATACAGTCAGTAACAGAGGGTGCTGGGGGAGAGGGGTTACTGAGTGACAGTGTGAGGGAGCTGGATTAACATCAGTACAGATACAGTCAGTAACACAGGGTGCTGGGGGAGAGGGGTTACTGAGTGACAGTGTGAGGGAGCTGGATTTACATCAGTACAGATACAGTCATTAACACAGGGTGCTGGGGGAGAGGGGTTACTGAGTGACAGTGTGAGGGAGCTGGATTAACATCAGTACAGATACAGTCAGGAACACAGGGTGCTGGGGGAGAGGGGTTACTGAGTGACAGTGTGAGGGAGCTGGATTAACATCAGTACAGATACAGTCAGTAACACAGGGTGCTGGGGAGAGGGGTTACTGAGTGACAGTGATGGGGAGCTGGATTAACATCAGTAGAGATACAGTCAGTAACACAGGGAGCTGGGGGAGAGGGGTTACTGAGTGACAGTGTGAGGGACCTGGATTAACATCAGTACAGATACAGTCAGTAACACAGTGAGCTGGGGGGGAAGGGTTACTGAGTGACAGTGTGAGGGAGCTGGATTAACATCAGTACAGATACAGTCAGTAACACAGGGTGCTGGGGAGAGGGGTTACTGAATGACAGTGTGAGGGAGCTGGATTTACATCAGTACAGATACAGTCAGTAACACAGTGTGCTGGGGGAGAGAGGTTACTGAATGAGAGTGTGAGGGAGCTGGATTTACATCAGTACAGATACAGTCAGTAACACAGTGTGCTGGGGGAGAGAGGTTACTGAATGAGAGTGTGAGGGAGCTGGATTAACATCATTACAGATACAGTCAGTAACACAGGGTGCTGGGGGAGAGGGGTTACTGAGTGACAGTGTGAGGGAGCTGGATTAACATCAGTACAGATACAGTCAGTAACACAGGGTGCTGGGGGAGAGGGGTTACTGAGTGACAGTGTGAGGGAACTGGATAAACATCAGTGGAGATACAGTCAGTAACACAGGGTGCTGGGGGAGAGGTGTTACTGAGTGACAGGAGAGGGAGCTGGATTAGCATCAGTAGAGATACAGTCAGTAACACAGGGTGCTGGGGGAGAGGGGTTCCTGAGTGACAGTGTGAGGGAGCTGGATTAACATCAGTAGAGATACAGTCAGTAACACAGGGAGCTGGGGGAGAGGGGTTACTGAGTGACAGCGTGAGGGAGCTGGATTAACATCAGTACAGATACAGTCAGTAACACAGGGTGCTGGGGGAGAGGGGTTACTGAGTGACAGTGTGAGGGAGCTGGATTTACGTCAGTACAGATACAGTCAGTAACACAGTGTGCTGGGGGAGAGAGGTTACTGAATGAGAGTGTGAGGGAGCTGGATTTACATCAGTACAGATACAGTCAGTAACACAGGGTGCTGGGGGAGAGGGGTTACTGAGTGACAGTGTGAGGGAGCTGGATTAACATCAGTACAGACACAGTCAGTAACACAGGGTGCTGGGGGAGAGGGGTTACAGAGTGACAGTGTGAGAGAGCTGGATTAACATCAGTAGAGATACAGTCAGTAACACAGGGAGCTGGGGGAGAGGGGTTACTGAGTGACAGTGTGAGGGAGCTGGATTAACATCAGTACAGATACAGTCAGTAACACAGGGTGCTGGGGTGAGAGGGGTTACTGAGTGACAGTGTGAGGGATCTGGATTAACATCAGTACAGATACAGTCAGTAACACAGTGTGCTGGGGGAGAGAGGTTACTGAATGAGAGTGTGAGGGAGCTGGATTAACATCATTACAGATACAGTCAGTAACACAGGGTGCTGGGGGAGAGGGGTTACTGAGTGACAGTGTGAGGGATCTGGATTAACATCAGTACAGATACAGTCAGTAACACAGGGTGCTGGGGGAGAGGGGTTACTGAGTGACAGTGTGAGGGAGCTGGATTAACATCAGTAGAGATACAGTCAGTAACACAGGGTGCTGGGGGAGAGGGGTTACTGAGTGACAGTGTGAGGGAGCTGGATTAACATCAGTACAGATACAGTCAGTAAGAAAGGGTGCTGGGGGAGAGGGGTTACTGAGTGACTGTGTGAGGGAGCTGGATTAACATCAGTACAGATACATTCAGTAACATAGGGTGCTGGGGGAGAGGGGTTACCGAGTGACAGTGTGAGGGAGCTGGATTAACATCAGTAGAGATACAGTCAGTAACACAGGGTTATGGGGGAGAGGGGTTACTGAGTGACAGTGTGAGGGAGCTGGATTTACATCAGTACAGATACAGTCAGTAACACAGGGTGCTGGGGGAGACGGGTTACTGAGTGACAGTGTGAGGGAGCTGGATTAACATCAGTACAGATACAGTCAGTAACACAGGGTGCTGGGGTGAGAGGGGTTACAGAGTGACAGTGTGAGGGAGCTGGATTAACACCTGTACAGATACAGTCAGTAACAGAGGGTGCTGGGGGAGAGGGGTTACTGAGTGACAGTGTGAGGGAGCTGGATTAACATCAGTACAGATACAGTCAGTAACACAGGGTGCTGGGGGAGAGGGGTTACTGAGTGACAGTGTGAGGGAGCTGGATTTACATCAGTACAGATACAGTCATTAACACAGGGTGCTGGGGGAGAGGGGTTACTGAGTGACAGTGTGAGGGAGCTGGATTAACATCAGTACAGATACAGTCAGGAACACAGGGTGCTGGGGGAGAGGGGTTACTGAGTGACAGTGTGAGGGAGCTGGATTAACATCAGTACAGATACAGTCAGTAACACAGGGTGCTGGGGAGAGGGGTTACTGAGTGACAGTGATGGGGAGCTGGATTAACATCAGTACAGATACAGTCAGTAACACAGGGTGCTGGGGGAGAGGGGTTACTGAGTGACAGTGTGAGGGAGCTGGATTAACATCAGTACAGATACAGTCAGTAACACAGGGTGCTGGGGGAGAGAGGTTACTGAGTGACAGTGTGAGGGAGCTGGATTAACATCAATAGAGATACAGTCAGTAACACAGGGTGCTGGGGGAGAGGGGTTACTGAGTGACAGTGTGAGGGAGCTGGATTAACATCAGTACAGATACAGTCAGTAACATAGGGTGCTGGGGGGAGAGGGGTTACTGAGTGACTGTGTGAGGGAGCTGGATTAACATCAGTACAGATACAGTCAGTAACACAGGGTGCTGGGGGGAGAGGGGTTCCTGAGTGACAGTGTGCGGGAGCTGGATTAACATCAGTACAGATACAGTCAGTAACATAGGGTGCTGGGGGGAGAGGAGTTACTGAGTGACTGTGTGAGGGAGCTGGATTAATATCAGTACAGATGCAGTCAGTTACACAGGGTGCTGCGGGGAGAGGGGTTACTGAGTGACAGTGTGAGGGAGCTGGATTAACATCAGTAGAGATACAGTCAGAAACACAGGGTGCTGGGGGAGAGGTGTTACTGAGTGACAGGAGAGGGAGCTGGATTAGCATCAGTAGAGATACATTCAGTAACACAGGGTGCTGGGGGAGAGGGGTTCCTGAGTGACAGTGTGAGGGAGCTGGATTAACATCAGTAGAGATACAGTCAGTAACAGAGGGAGCTGGGGGAGAGGGGTTACTGAGTGACAGTGTGAGGGAGCTGGATTAACATCAGTACAGATACAGTCAGTAACACAGTGAGCTGGGGGAGAAGGGTTACTGAGTGACAGTGTGAGGGAGCTTGATTAACATCAGTACAGATACAGTCAGTAACACAGGGTGCTGGGGAGAGGGGTTACTGAGTGACAGTGTGAGGGAGCTGGATTTACATCAGTACAGATACAGTCAGTAACACAGTGTGCTGGGGGAGAGAGGTTACTGAATGAGAGTGTGAGGGAGCTGGATTTACATCATTACAGATACAGTCAGTAACACAGGGTGCTGGGGGAGAGGGGTTACTGAGTGACAGTGTGAGGGAGCTGGATTAACATCAGTACAGATACAGTCAGTAACACAGGGTGCTGGGGGAGAGGGGTTACTGAGTGACAGTGTGAGGGAACTGGATTAACATCAGTGGAGATACAGTCAGTAACACAGGGTGCTGGGGGAGAGGGATTACTGAGTGACAGTGTGAGGGAGCTGGATTAACATCAGTAGAGATACAGTCAGTAACACAGGGTGCTGGGCGAGAGGGGTTACTGAGTGACAGTGTGAGGGAGCTGGATTAACATCAGTACAGATACAGTCAGTAACACAGTGAGCTGGGGGAGAAGGGTTACTGAGTGACAGTGTGAGGGAGCTGGATTAACATCAGTACAGATACAGTCAGTAACACAGTGTGCTGGGGGAGAGAGGTTACTGAATGAGAGTGTGAGGGAGCTGGATTTACATCAGTACAGATACAGTCAGTAACACAGTGTGCTGGGGGAGAGAGGTTACTGAATGAGAGTGTGAGGGAGCTGGATTAACATCATTACAGATACAGTCAGTAACACAGGGTGCTGGGGGAGAGGGGTTACTGAGTGACAGTGTGAGGGAGCTGGATTAACATCAGGACAGATACAGTCAGTAACATAGGGTGCTGGGGGAGAGGGGTTACTGAGTGACAGTGTGAGGGAACTGGATTAACATCAGTGGAGATACAGTCAGTAACACAGCGTGCTGGGGGAGAGGGGTTACTGAGTGGCAGTGTGAGGGAGCTGGATTAACATCAGTAGAGATACAGTCAGTAACACAGGGTGCTGGGGGAGAGGGGTTACTGAGTGACAGTGTGAGGGAGCTGGATTAACATCAGTACAGATACAGTCAGTACGAAAGGGTGCTGGGGGAGAGGGGTTACTGAGTGACAGTGTGAGGGAGCTGGATTAACATCAGTAGAGATACAGTCAGTAACAAAGGGTTATGGGGGAGAGGGGTTACTGAGTGACAGTGTGAGGGAGCTGGATTTACATCAGTACAGATACAGTCAGTAACACAGGGTGCTGGGGGAGACGGGTTACTGAGTGACAGTGTGAGGGAGCTGGATTAACATCAGTACAGATACAGTCAGTAACACAGGGTGCTGGGGTGAGAGGGGTTACAGAGTGACAGTGTGAGGGAGCTGGATTAACACCTGTACAGATACAGTCAGTAACAGAGGGTGCTGGGGGAGAGGGGTTACTGAGTGACAGTGTGAGGGAGCTGGATTAACATCAGTACAGATACAGTCAGTAACACAGGGTGCTGGGGGAGAGGGGTTACTGAGTGACAGTGTGAGGGAGCTGGATTTACATCAGTACAGATACAGTCAGGAACACAGGGTGCTGGGGGAGAGGGGTTACTGAGTGACAGTGTGAGGGAGCTGGATTAACATCAGTACAGATACAGTCAGTAACACAGGGTGCTGGAGGAGAGGGGTTACTGAGTGACAGTGTGAGGGAGCTGGATTAACATCAGTACAGATACAGTCAGTAACACAGGGTGCTGGGGGAGAGGGGTTACTGAGTGACAGTGTGAGGGAGCTGGATTAACATCAATAGAGATACAGTCAGTATCACAGGGTGCTGGGGGAGAGGGGTTACTGAGTGACAGTGTGAGGGAGCTGGATTAACATCAGTACAGATACAGTCAGTAACATAGGGTGCTGGGGGGAGAGGGGTTACTGAGTGACTGTGTGAGGGAGCTGGATTAACATCAGTGGAGATACAGTCAGTAACACAGGGTGCTGGGGGAGAGGTGTTACTGAGTGACAGGAGAGGGAGCTGGATTAGCATCAGTAGAGATACAGTCAGTAACACAGGGTGCTGGGGGAGAGGGGTTCCTGAGTGACAGTGTGAGGGAGCTGGATTAACATCAGTGGAGATACAGTCAGTAACACAGGGTGCTGGGGGAGAGGGGTTACGGAGTGACAGTGTGAGGGAGCTGGATTAACATCAGTAGAGATACAGTCAGTAACACAGGGTGCTGGGGTGAGAGGGGTTACAGAGTGACAGTGTGAGGGAGCTGGATTAACACCTGTACTGATACAGTCAGTAACAGACGGTGCTGGGGGAGAGGGGTTACTGAGTGACAGTGTGAGGGAGCTGGATTAACATCAGTACAGATACAGTCAGTAACACAGGGTGCTGCGGGGAGAGGGGTTACTGAGTGACAGTGTGAGGGAGCTGGATTAACATCAGTAGAGATACAGTCAGTAACACAGGGAGCTGGGGGAGAGGTATTACTGAGTGACAGGAGAGGGAGCTGGATTAGCATCAGTAGAGGTACAGTCAGTAACACAGGGTGCTGGGGAAGAGGGGTTCCTGAGTGACAGTGTGAGGGAGCTGGATTAACATCAGTAGAGATACAGTCAGTAACACAGGGAGCTGGGGGAGAGGGGTTACTGAGTGACAGTGTGAGGGAGCTGGATTAACATCAGTACAGATACAGTCAGTAACACAGGGTGCTGGGGGAGAGGGGTTACTGAGTGACAGTGTGAGGGAGCTGGATTTACGTCAGTACAGATACAGTCAGTAACACAGTGTGCTGGGGGAGAGAGGTTACTGAATGAGAGTGTGAGGGAGCTGGATTTACATCAGTACAGATACAGTCAGTAACACAGGGTGCTGGGGGAGAGGGGTTACTGAGTGACAGTGTGAGGGAGCTGGATTAACATCAGTACAGATACAGTCAGTAACACAGGGTGCTGGGGGAGAGGGGTTACAGAGTGACAGTGTGAGAGAGCTGGATTAACATCAGTAGAGATACAGTCAGTAACACAGGGAGCTGGGGGAGAGGGGTTACTGAGTGACAGTGTGAGGGACCTGGATTAACATCAGTACAGATACAGTCAGTAACACAGTGAGCTGGGGGGGAAGGGTTACTGAGTGACAGTGTGAGGGAGCTGGATTAACATCAGTACAGATACAGTCAGTAACACAGGGTGCTGGGGAGAGGGGTTACTGAATGACAGTGTGAGGGAGCTGGATTTACATCAGTACAGATACAGTCAGTAACACAGTGTGCTGGGGGAGAGAGGTTACTGAATGAGAGTGTGAGGGAGCTGGATTTACATCAGTACAGATACAGTCAGTAACACAGTGTGCTGGGGGAGAGAGGTTACTGAATGAGAGTGTGAGGGAGCTGGATTAACATCATTACAGATACAGTCAGTAACACAGGGTGCTGGGGGAGAGGGGTTACTGAGTGACAGTGTGAGGGAGCTGGATTAACATCAGTACAGATATAGTCAGTAACACAGGGTGCTGGGGGAGAGGGGTTACTGAGTGACAGTGTGAGGGAACTGGATAAACATCAGTGGAGATACAGTCAGTAACACAGGGTGCTGGGGGAGAGGTGTTACTGAGTGACAGGAGAGGGAGATGGATTAGCATCAGTAGAGATACAGTCAGTAACACAGGGTGCTGGGGGAGAGGGGTTCCTGAGTGACAGTGTGAGGGAGCTGGATTAACATCAGCAGAGATACAGTCAGTAACACAGGGAGCTGGGGGAGAGGGGTTACTGAGTGACAGCGTGAGGGAGCTGGATTAACATCAGTACAGATACAGTCAGTAAAACAGGGTGCTGGGGGAGAGGGGTTACTGAGTGACAGTGTGAGGGAGCTGGATTTACGTCAGTACAGATACAGTCAGTAACACAGTGTGCTGGGGGAGAGAGGTTACTGAATGAGAGTGTGAGGGAGCTGGATTTACATCAGTACAGATACAGTCAGTAACACAGGGTGCTGGGGGAGAGGGGTTACTGAGTGACAGTGTGAGGGAGCTGGATTAACATCAGTACAGATACAGTCAGTAACACAGGGTGCTGGGGGAGAGGGGTTACAGAGTGACAGTGTGAGAGAGCTGGATTAACATCAGTAGAGATACAGTCAGTAACACAGGGAGCTGGGGGAGAGGGGTTACTGAGTGACAGTGTGAGGGAGCTGGATTAACATCAGTACAGATACAGTCAGTAACACAGGGTGCTGGGGAGAGGGGTTACTGAGTGACAGTGTGAGGGAGCTGGATTTACATCAGTACAGATACAGTCAGTAACACAGTGTGCTGGGGGAGAGAGGTTACTGAATGAGAGTGTGAGGGAGCTGGATTTACATCAGTACAGATACAGTCAGTAACACAGTGTGCTGGGGGAGAGAGGTTACTGAATGAGAGTGTGAGGGAGCTGGATTAACATCATTACAGATACAGTCAGTAACACAGGGTGCTGGGGGAGAGGGGTTACTGAGTGACAGTGTGAGGGAACTGGATTAACATCAGTGGAGATACAGTCAGTAACACAGGGTGCTGGGGGAGAGGGGTTACTGAGTGACAGTGTGAGGGAGCTGGATTAACATCAGTAGAGATACAGTCAGTAACACAGGGTGCTGGGGGAGAGGGGTTACTGAGTGACAGTGTGAGGGAGCTGGATTAACATCAGTACAGATACAGTCAGTAAGAAAGAGTGCTGGGGGAGAGGGGTTACTGAGTGACAGTGTGAGGGAGCTGGATTAACATCAGTAGAGATACAGTCAGTAACACAGGGTGCTGGGGAGAGGGGTTACTGAGTGACAGTGTGAGGGAGCTGGATTTACATCAGTACAGATACAGTCAGTAACACAGTGTGCTGGGGGAGAGAGGTTACTGAATGAGAGTGTGAGGGAGCTGGATTTACATCAGTACAGATACAGTCAGTAACACAGTGTGCTGGGGGAGAGAGGTTACTGAATGAGAGTGTGAGGGAGCTGGATTAACATCATTACAGATACAGTCAGTAACACAGGGTGCTGGGGGAGAGGGGTTACTGAGTGACAGTGTGAGGGAGCTGGATTAACATCAGTACAGATACAATCAGTAACACAGGGTGCTGGGGGAGAGGGGTTACTGAGTGACAGTGTGAGGGAACTGGATTAACATCAGTGGAGATACAGTCAGTAACACAGGGTGCTGGGGGAGAGGTGTTACTGAGTGACAGGAGAGGGAGCTGGATTAGCATCAGTAGAGATACAGTCAGTAACACAGGGTGCTGGGGGAGAGGGGTTCCTGAGTGACAGTGTGAGGGAGCTGGATTAACATCAGTAGAGATACAGTCAGTAACACAGGGATCTGGGGGAGAGGGGTTACTGAGTGACAGTGTGAGGGAGCTGGATTAACATCAGTACAGATACAGTCAGTAACACAGGGTGCTGGGGGGAGGGGATACTGAGTGACAGTGTAAGGGAGCTGGATTAACATCAGTACAGATACAGTCAGTAACACAGGGTGCTGGGGGAGAGGAGTTACTGAGTGACAGTGTGAGGGAGCTGGATTAACATCAGTACAGATACAGTCAGTAACACAGGGTGCTGGGGGAGAGAGGTTACTGAGTGATAGTGTGAGGGAGCTGGATTAACATCAGTAGAGATACAGTCAGTAACACAGGGTGCTGGGGGAGAGGGGTTACTGAGTGACAGTGTGAGGGAGCTGGATTAACATCAGTAGAGATACAGTCAGTAACACAGGGTGCTGGGGGAGAGGGGTTCCTGAGTGACAGTGTGAGGGAGCTGGATTAACATCAGTAGAGATACAGTCAGTAACACAGGGTGCTGGGGGAGAGGGGTTACTGAGTGGCAGTGTGAGGGAGCTGGATTAACATCAGTAGAGATACAGTCAGTAACACAGGGTGCTGGGGGGAGAGGGGTTCCTGAGTGACAGTGTGAGGGAGCTGGATTAACATCAGTACAGATACAGTCAGTAACACAGGGTGCTTGGGTGAGAGGGGTTACAGAGTGACAGTGTGAGGGAGCTGGATTAACACCTGTACAGATACAGTCAGTAACACAGGGTGCTGGGGGAGAGGGGTTACTGAGTGACAGTGTGAGGGAGCTGGATTTACATCAGTACAGATACAGTGAGTAACACAGTGTGCTGGGGGAGAGAGGTTACTGAATGAGAGTGTGAGGGAGCTGGATTAACATCAGTACAGATACAGTCAGTAACACAGGGTGCTGGGGGAGAGGGGTTACTGAGTGACAGTGTGAGGGAGCTGGATTAACATCAGTACAGATACAGTCAGTAACACAGGGTGCTGGGGGAGAGGGGTTACTGAGTGACAGGAGAGGGAGCTGGATTAGCATCAGTACAGATACAGTCAGTAACACAGTTTGCTTGGGGAGAGGGGTTACTGAGTGACAGTGTGAGGGAGCTGGATTAACATCAGTACAGATACAGTCAGGAACACGGTGCTGGGGGAGAGGGGTTACTGAGTGACAGTGTGAGGGAGCTGGATTTACATCAGTACAGATACAGTCAGTAACACAGTGTGCTGGGGGAGAGAGGTTACTGAATGAGAGTATGAGGGAGCTGGATTTACATCAGTCCAGATACAGTCAGTAACACAGTGTGCTGGGGGAGAGAGGTTACTGAATGAGAGTGTGAGGGAGCTGGATTAACATCAGTACAGATACAGTCAGTAACACAGGGTGCTGGGGGAGAGGGGTTACTGAGTGACAGTGTGAGGAAACTGTATTAACATCAGTGGAGATACAGTCAGTAACACAGGGTGCTGGGGGAGAGGGGTTACAGAGTGACAGTGTGAGGGAGCTGGATTAACATCAGTAGAGATACAGTCAGTAACACAGGGTGCTGGGGGAGAGGGGTTACTGAGTGACAGTGTGAGGGAGCTGGATTAACATCAGTACAGACACAGTCAGTAACACAGGGTGCTGGGGGTGAGGGATTACTGAGTGACAGTGTGAGGGAGCTGGATTAACATCAGTACAGATACAGTCAGTAACACAGGGTGCTGGGGGAGAGAGGTTACTGAGTGACAGTGTGAGGGAGCTGGATTAACATCAGTAGAGATACAGTCAGTAACACAGGGTGCTGGGGAGAGAGGTTACTGAGTGACAGTGTGAGGGAGCTGGATTAACATCAGTAGAGATACAGTCAGTAACACAGGGTGCTGGGGGAGAGGGGTTCCTGAGAGACAGTATGAGGGAGCTGGATTAACATCAGTAGAGATACAGTCAGTAACACAGGGTGCTGGGGGAGAGGGGTTACTGAGTGGCAGTGTGAGGGGGCTGGATTAACATCAGTAGAGATACAGTCAGTAACACAGGGTGCTGGGGGAGAGGGGTTACTGAGTGACAGTGTGAGGGAGCTGGATTAACATCAGTAGAGATACAGTCAGTAACACAGGGTGCTGGGGGAGAGGGGTTACTGAGTGGCAGTGTGAGGGAGCTGGATTAACATCAGTAGAGATACAGTCAGTAACACAGGGTGCTGGGGGGAGAGGGGTTCCTGAGTGACAGTGTGAGGGAGCTGGATTAACATCAGTACAGATACAGTCAGTAACACAGGGTGCTTGGGTGAGAGGGGTTACAGAGTGACAGTGTGAGGGAGCTGGATTAACACCTGTACAGATACAGTCAGTAACACAGGGTGCTGGGGGAGAGGGGTTACTGAGTGACAGTGTGAGGGAGCTGGATTTACATCAGTACAGATACAGTGAGTAACACAGTGTGCTGGGGGAGAGAGGTTACTGAATGAGAGTGTTAGGGAGCTGGATTAACATCAGTACAGATACAGTCAGTAACACAGGGTGCTGGGGGAGAGGGGTTACTGAGTGACAGTGTGAGGGAGCTGGATTAACATCAGTACAGATACAGTCAGTAACACAGGGTGCTGGGGGAGAGGGGTTACTGAGTGACAGTGTGAGGGAGCTGGATTAACATCAGTACAGATACAGTCAGTAACACAGGGTGCTGGGGGAGAGGGGTTACTGAGTGACAGTGTGAGGGAGCTGGATTAACATCAGTACAGACACAGTCAGTAACACAGGGTGCTGGGGGTAGAAGTTACTGAGTGAGAGTGTGAGGCAGCTGGATTAACATCAGTACAGATACAGTCAGTAACACAGGGTGCTGGGGGAGAGGGGTTACTGAGTGACTGTGTGAGGGAGCTGGATTAACATCAGTACAGATACAGTCAGTAACACAGGGTGCTGGGGGTGAGGGGTTTCTGAGTGACAGTGTGAGGGAGCTGGATTAACATCAGTACAGATACAGTCAGTAACACAGGGTGCTGGGGGAGAGGGGTTACTGAGTGACAGTGTGAGGGAGCTGGATTTACATCAGTACAGATACAGTCAGTAACACAGGGTGCTGGGGGAGAGAGGTTACTGAGTGACAGTGTGAGGGAGCTGGATTAACATCAGTAGAGATACAGTCAGTAACACAGGGTGCTGGGGGAGAGGGGTTACTGAGTGACAGTGTGAGGGAGCTGGATTAACATCAGTAGAGATACAGTCAGTAACACAGGGTGCTGGGGGAGAGGGGTTCCTGAGTGACAGTGTGAGGGAGCTGGATTAACATCAGTAGAGATACAGTCAGTAACACAGGGTGCTTGGGGAGAGGGGTTCCTGAGTGACAGTGTGAGGGAGCTGGATTAACATCAGTAGAGATACAGTCAGTAACACAGGGTGCTGGGGGAGAGGGGTTACTGAGTGGCAGTGTGAGGGAGCTGGATTAACATCAGTAGAGATACAGTCAGTAACACAGGGTGCTGGGGGGAGAGGGGTTCCTGAGTGACAGTGTGAGGGAGCTGGATTAACATCAGTACAGATACAGTCAGTAACACAGGGTGCTTGGGTGAGAGGGGTTACAGAGTGACAGTGTGAGGGAGCTGGATTAACACCTGTACAGATACAGTCAGTAACACAGGGTGCTGGGGGAGAGGGGTTACTGAGTGACAGTGTGAGGGAGCTGGATTTACATCAGTACAGATACAGTCAGTAACACAGGGTGCTGGGGGAGAGGGGTTACTGAGTGACAGGAGAGGGAGCTGGATTAGCATCAGTACAGATACAGTCAGTAACACAGTTTGCTTGGGGAGAGGGGTTACTGAGTGACAGTGTGAGGGAGCTGGATTAACATCAGTACAGATACAGTCAGGAACACGGTGCTGGGGGAGAGGGGTTACTGAGTGACAGTGTGAGGGAGCTGGATTTACATCAGTACAGATACAGTCAGTAACACAGTGTGCTGGGGGAGAGAGGTTACTGAATGAGAGTATGAGGGAGCTGGATTTACATCAGTCCAGATACAGTCAGTAACACAGTGTGCTGGGGGAGAGAGGTTACTGAATGAGAGTGTGAGGTAGCTGGATTAACATCAGTACAGATACAGTCAGTAACACAGGGTGCTGGGGGAGAGGGGTTACTGAGTGACAGTGTGAGGGAACTGTATTAACATCAGTGGAGATACAGTCAGTTACACAGGGTGCTGGGGGAGAGGGGTTACAGAGTGACAGTGTGAGGGAGCTGGATTAACATCAGTAGAGATACAGTCAGTAACACAGGGTGCTGGGGGAGAGGGGTTACTGAGTGACAGTGTGAGGGAGCTGGATTAACATCAGTACAGACACAGTCAGTAACACAGGGTGCTGGGGGTGAGGGATTACTGAGTGACAGTGTGAGGGAGCTGGATTAACATCAGTACAGATACAGTCAGTAACACAGGGTGCTGGGGGAGAGAGGTTACTGAGTGACAGTGTGAGGGAGCTGGATTAACATCAGTAGAGATACAGTCAGTAACACAGGGTGCTGGGGAGAGGGGTTACTGAGTGACAGTGTGAGGGAGCTGGATTAACATCAGTAGAGATACAGTCAGTAACACAGGGTGCTGGGGGAGAGGGGTTCCTGAGAGACAGTGTGAGGGAGCTGGATTAACATCAGTAGAGATACAGTCAGTAACACAGGGTGCTGGGGGAGAGGGGTTACTGAGTGGCAGTGTGAGGGGGCTGGATTAACATCAGTAGAGATACAGTCAGTAACACAGGGTGCTGGGGGAGAGGGGTTACTGAGTGACAGTGTGAGGGAGCTGGATTAACATCAGTAGAGATACAGTCAGTAACACAGGGTGCTGGGGGAGAGGGGTTACTGAGTGGCAGTGTGAGGGAGCTGGATTAACATCAGTAGAGATACAGTCAGTAACACAGGGTGCTGGGGGGAGAGGGGTTCCTGAGTGACAGTGTGAGGGAGCTGGATTAACATCAGTACAGATACAGTCAGTAACACAGGGTGCTTGGGTAAGAGGGGTTACAGAGTGACAGTGTGAGGGAGCTGGATTAACACCTGTACAGATACAGTCAGTAACACAGGGTGCTGGGGGAGAGGGGTTACTGAGTGACAGTGTGAGGGAGCTGGATTTACATCAGTACAGATACAGTGAGTAACACAGTGTGCTGGGGGAGAGAGGTTACTGAATGAGAGTGTTAGGGAGCTGGATTAACATCAGTACAGATACAGTCAGTAACACAGGGTGCTGGGGGAGAGGGGTTACTGAGTGACAGTGTGAGGGAGCTGGATTAACATCAGTACAGATACAGTCAGTAACACAGGGTGCTGGGGGAGAGGGGTTACTGAGTGACAGTGTGAGGGAGCTGGATTAACATCAGTACAGATACAGTCAGTAACACAGGGTGCTGGGGGAGAGGGGTTACTGAGTGACAGTGTGAGGGAGCTGGATTAACATCAGTACAGACACAGTCAGTAACACAGGGTGCTGGGGGTAGAGGTTACTGAGTGAGAGTGTGAGGCAGCTGGATTAACATCAGTACAGATACAGTCAGTAACACAGGGTGCTGGGGGAGAGGGGTTACTGAGTGACTGTGTGAGGGAGCTGGATTAACATCAGTACAGATACAGTCAGTAACACAGGGTGCTGGGGGAGAGGGGTTACTGAGTGACAGTGTGAGGGAGCTGGATTAACATCAGTACAGATACAGTCAGTAACACAGGGTGCTGGGGGAGAGGGGTTACTGAGTGACAGTGTGAGGGAGCTGGATTTACATCAGTACAGATACAGTCAGTAACACAGGGTGCTGGGGGAGAGAGGTTACTGAGTGACAGTGTGAGGGAGCTGGATTAACATCAGTAGAGATACAGTCAGTAACACAGGGTGCTGGGGGAGAGGGGTTACTGAGTGACAGTGTGAGGGAGCTGGATTAACATCAGTAGAGATACAGTCAGTAACACAGGGTGCTGGGGGAGAGGGGTTCCTGAGTGACAGTGTGAGGGAGCTGGATTAACATCAGTAGAGATACAGTCAGTAACACAGGGTGCTTGGGGAGAGGGGTTACTGAGTGGCAGTGTGAGGGAGCTGGATTAACATCAGTAGAGATACAGTCAGTAACACAGGGTGCTGGGGGAGAGGGGTTACTGAGTGACAGTGTGAGGGAGCTGGATTAACATCAGTAGAGATACAGTCAGTAACACAGGGTGCTGGGGGAGAGGGGTTACTGAGTGGCAGTGTGAGGGAGCTGGATTAACATCAGTAGAGATACAGTCAGTAACACAGGGTGCTGCGGGGAGAGGGGTTCCTGAGTGACAGTGTGAGGGAGCTGGATTAACATCAGTACAGATACAGTCAGTAACACAGGGTGCTGGGGTGAGAGGGGTTACAGAGTGACAGTGTGAGGGAGCTGGATTAACACCTGTACAGATACAGTCAGTAACACAGGGTGCTGGGGGAGAGGGGTTACTGAGTGACAGTGTGAGGGAGCTGGATTTACATCAGTACAGATACAGTCAGTAACACAGTGTGCTGGGGGAGAGAGGTTACTGAATGAGAGTGTGAGGGAGCTGGATTAACATCAGTACAGATACAGTCAGTAACACAGGGTGCTGGGGGGAGAGGGGTTACTGAGTGACAGTGTGAGAGAGCTGGATTAACATCAGTAGAGATACAGTCAGTAACACAGGCTGCTGGGGGAGAGGGGTTACTGAGTGACAGTGTGAGGGAGCTGGATTAACATCAGTAGAGATACAGTCAGTACCACAGGGTTCTGGGGGAGAGGGGTTACTGAGTGACAGTGTGAGGGAGCTGGATTAACATCAGTACAGACACAGTCAGTAACACAGGGTGCTGGGGGGAGAGGTTACTGAGTGAGAGTGTGAGGCAGCTGGATTAACATCAGTACAGATACAGTCAGTAACACAGGGTGCTGGGGGAGAGGGGTTCCTGAGTGACAGTGTGAGGGAGCTGGATTAACATCAGTACAGATACAGTCAGTAACACAGGGTGCTGGGGGGAGAGGGGTTCCTGAGTGACAGTCTGAGGGAGCTGGATTAACATCAGTAGAGATACAGTCAGTAACACAGGGTGCTGGGGGAGAGGGGGTACTGAGTGACAGTGTGAGGGACCTGGATTAACATCAGTACAGATACAGTCAGTAACACAGGGTGCTGGGGGGAGAGGGGTTACTGAGTGACAGTGTGAGGCAGCTGGATTAACATCAGTAGAGATACAGTCAGTAACACAGGGTGCTGGGGGGAGCGGGGTTACTGAGTGACAGTGTGAGGGAGCTGGATTAACATCAGTACAGATACAGTCAGTAACACAGGGTGCTGGGGGGAGAGAGGGGTTACTGAATGACAGTGTGAGGGAGCTGGATTAACATCAGTACAGATACAGTCAGTAACACAGGATGCTGGGGTAGAGGGGTTACTCAGTGACAGTGTGAGGGAGCTGGATTAACATCAGCAGTGATATTTTCAGTAACACAGGGCGCTGGGGGAGAGAGGGGTTACTGAGTGACAGCATGAGGGAGCTCATTGTTCCACAGGAGCAGCCTGAGGGTGAGGGAGCTTGTTTGTGCATTATATTTATTTGTTTATTTTTTAGTTAAACTTGTGAAAAAATTCAGAGTGTTTTTTCAAAACAGGAAGTAGGCCCAGCAGCATCCTGGGAAGGTTTTGGAGGGTTTTAAAGTAGGGCGCACTTTTGAGCGGACAGCGTTGTTCGCGGGCAGTGGACTGACCAGGGGGCAGAGTGAGAGCTGAAGGGCTTTGGCTCAAAACGGGCTTCTGCCAGAACAGGCAGAGGCGAGAGGAGGTTTTTTCTTTTTCAGAAAGTTTATTCCTGTTTTTCCGCAGAGTTAAAAAAAATGCCAGGCAAGATGTTGGAATGCTCCTCCTCCAGGATATGGGAGATCAGGGAGACCTTCGGTCTCCCTGATGACAACACCTGCAAAAGATGGATCCAGCTGCAACTGCTAGCAAAGCGTGTTAGGGAACTGGAGCAGGAGCTTGATGACCTCCATCTAATTCTGGAGAATGAGGAGTTTATAGACAGTAGCTTTCGGGAGATAGTTACACCTAAGCAGCAGTGCACAGGAAATTAGGTTACTGTAAGGAGAGGAAATGGCAGTGTGAAAGGACAGACAGAGCAGGGTTCCCCTGTGGCCATACCCCTCCACAACAGGTATACTGAATTGGATACTGTTGTGGGAGATGCTTTACCTGGGACAAGCTGCGACAGCCGGAACTCTGATACTGAGTCTGGTTCGACAGCGCAAAAGGGTGGGAGGAAGAAGAGGAGAGCAGTAGTGATAGGGGACTCAATGGTCAGAGGGACGGACAGGAGGTTCTCTGGTCAGGACAGAGACTCTCGCATGGTTTGTTACCTCCCGGGTGCAAAGGTCAGGGATGTCTCCGATCGCATGCACAGCGTTCTAAAGTGGGAAGGTGATCAGCCAGATGTCGTGGTACACATCGGTACCAATGACGTGGGAAGGAAGAGTGAGGAGGTCCTAAAGAGTGTGTACAAAAAATTTGGATGGAAGTTAAAAAGCAGGACCCCGAGGGTAGTAATCTCAGGATTGCTACCTGAGCCACATGCCAGTGAGGGCAGGAGTAGGATGCTTGGGCGGATGAACACGTGGATGAGGAACTGGTGCAGGGGGCAGGGTTTCCAATTCTTGGATCATTGGGACCTCTTCTGGGGCAGGTGGGACCTGTACAAGAGAGACGGGTTACACTTAAACTACAAGGGGACCAATATACTTGCAGGGAGATTTGCCAGTGTTATTGGGGCGCGTTTAAACTAGATTTGCAGGGGGATGGGAACCAGAGTGCCAGAGCAGATAGTGGAGCAGGGGTCAAAAGACAGGTTAGTTCAAGCAAAATCACAAATGGAAGGGTAGAGTGTGGTGGAAATAACCTTTTGAGGTGTGTCTATTTCAATGCCAGGAGTATTGTGGGGGAGGCAGATGAGCTGAAGGCGTGGATAGACACGTGGAAATATGACATTATAGCCATTAGTGAAACTTGGCTACAGGAGGGGCAGGACTGGCAGCTCAATGTTCCAGGGTTCCAATGTTTCAGGCGGGATAGAGGCAGAGGGATAAAAGGTGGGGGGGGGTGGCATTGTTGGTCAGGGAAAATGTTACAGCGGTACTCAGGCAGGATCGATTAGGGAGCTTGTCTACAGAGGCCCTCTGGGTGGAGCTGAGAAACAGGAAAGGTATGACCACATTAATGGGCTTGTATTATAGACCACCCAATAGTCAGCGAGAATTGGAGGAGCAAATCAGCGGAGAGATAGCTGACAACTGCAAGAAACACAAAGTTGTGATAGTAGGGGATTTTAATTTTCCACATATAGATTGGGACTCGCATACTGTTCAAGGTTTAGACGGGGTAGAGTTTGTAAAATGTGTTCAGGAGAATTTTCTACATCAGTATATCGAGGTGCCAACTGGAGAGGATGCGATATTGGATCTCCTATTGGGAAATGAGTTAGGGCAGGTCATGGATGTGAGTGTGAGGGAACACTTTGGATCCAGTGATCATAATGCCATTAGTTTCAACCTGATCATGGATAAGGATAGATCTGGTCCTCGGGTTGAAGTTCTGAACTGGAAAAAGGCCAAATTTGATGAAATGAGAAGGGATCTAGGAAGTGTGGATTGGCACAGGCTGTTCTCTGGTAAGGATGTAAATGGAAAGTGGGAGGCCTTCAAAGGAGAAATTTTGAGAGTGCAAAGTTTGTATGTTCCTGTCAGGATTAAAGGCAAAGTAAATAGGAATAAGGAACCTTGGTTCTCGAGGGAGATTGTAACACTGATTAAGAGGAAGAGAGAGTTGTATGAAATGTACAGGCAGCAAGGAACAGATCAGATGCTCGAGGAGGATAAAAAGGGCAAGAAGCTACTTAAGAGGGAAATCAGGAGGGCTAAACGAAGACATGAGGTTGCTTTGGCAGACAGAGTGAAGGAAAATCCAAAGCGCTTCTATATGTTAGGAGCAAAAGGATAGTGAGGGACAAAATTGGTCCTCTTGAAGACCAGAGTGGTAGACTGTGTATGGAACCAAAAGAGATGGGGGAGATACTAAATGTTTTTTTTGGCATCCGTATTTACTGAGGAAACGGGCATGAAGTCTACGGAAACAGGGAAAACAGGTAGGGAGGTCCTGGAACCTTTACAGATTAAAGGGGAGGAGGTGCTTGCTGTCTTGAGGCAAATCAGAGTGGATAAATCCCCAGGACCGGACAGGGTATTTCCACTGACCTTGAGGGAAGCTCGTGTTGAACATGTAGGGGCTCTGACAGACATATTTAAAATGTCAGTATTCACGGGGGAGGTGCCGGATGATTGGAGGGTGGCTCATGTTGTTCCGTTGTTTAAAAAAGGTTCCAAAAGAAATCCGGGAAATTATAGGCCAGTAAGTTTGACGTCGGTGGTGGGCAAGTTATTGGAAGGTGTGATACGGGATAGGATCTACAAATAATTTGCATAGACAGGGACATATTAGGGAGAGTCAACATGGCTTTGTGCATGGTAGGTCATGTTTGACCAATCTATTAGAGTTTTTCGAGGACGTTACCAGGAAAATGGATGAAGGGAAGGCGGTAGATGTTGTCTACCTGGATTTCAGCAATGCCTTTGACTAGGTCCCTCATGGGAGGTTAGTTAGGAAGGTTCAGTCGCTGGGTATACATGGGGAGGTAGTAAATTGGATTAGACACTGGCTCAATGGAAGAAGCCAGAGAGTGGTTGTGGAGGATTGCTTCTCTGAGTGGAGGCCTGTGACTAGTGGTGTGCCGCAGGGATCGGTGTTGGGTCCATTGTTGTTTGTCATCTATATCAATGATCTGGATGATAATGTTGTAAATTGGATCAGCAAATTTGCTGATGATACAAAGATTGGAGGTGTAGTGGACAGTGAGGAAGGTTTTCAAAGCTTGCAGAGGGACCAACTAGAAAAATGGGCTGAAAAATGGCAAATGGAATTTAACGCAGACAAGTGTGAGATATTGCACACTGGAAGGACAAACCAAAGTAGAACGTACAAGGTAAATGGTCGGACTCTGAAGAGTGCAGTTGAACAGAGGGATCTGGGAATACAGGTACAGAATTCCCTAAACGTGACGTCACAGGTGGATAGGGTCGTAAAGAGTGCCTTTGATACATTGGCATTTATAAATCGGAGTATCGAGGATAAAAGTTGGCGTGTTATGGTAAGGTTATATAAGGCATTGGTGAGGCCGAATTTAGAGTATTGTGTACAGTTTTGGTCACCTAGTTACAGGAAGGATGTAAATAAGGTTGAAAAAGTGCAGAGAAGGTTCATAAGGATTTTGCCGGGACTTGAGAAGCTGAGTTACAGGGAGAGATTGAATAGGTTGAGACTTTATTCATTGGAGCGTAGAAGAATGAGGGGAGATTTGATAGAGGTGTATAAGATTTTGATGGGTATAGATAGAGTGAATGCAAGCAGGCTTTTTCCACTGAGGCGAGGGGAGAAAAAAACCAGAGGGCATGGGTTAAGGGTGAAAGGAGAAAAGATTAAAGGGAATATTAGGGGGGGCTTCTTTACGCAGAGAGTGGTGGGAGTGTGGAATGAGCTGCCGGATAAAGTGGTAAATGCGGGGTCACTTTTAACATTAAAGAAAAACTTGGACGTGTTGATGGATGAGAGGGGTGTGGAGGGATATGGTCCAAGTGCAGGTCAGTGGGACGAGGCAAAAAATGGTTCGGCACAGAAGGGCCAAAAGGCCTGTTTCTGAGCTGTAATTTTCTATGGTTTTCTATGCCAAATTTCCTTAGTCTTCTGAGAAAGTAGAGGCATCTTAACCATCGCATCGGCATGGAAGGACCAGGACAGGTTGTTGGTGATCTGGACACCCGGAAACTTGAAGCTCTCGACCATCTTCACTTCATCCCCATTGATGTAGACAGGGGCATGTCCTCCACGACGTTCCCTGAAGTCGATGACTATCGCCTTCATTTTGTTGACCTTGAAAGAGACATTATTGTCATCGCACCAGTTCACCAGATTCTCTATCTCTGGACCAGAGAGAGGAGGGGACAAGAGGGATGGGGATTTGGGGAATGAGGGGAATGGGGGATGTAGGGAATGAGGGGGTTCTGTGGGTGTGGATGATATGGAAGTCAGGGGATCAAGGGGTCAGGGTGATATGGGATGGGGGATATGGGGAATGAAGGAAATGGGGATATGGGGAATGAGGAGGTGGGGATATGGGGAATAAGGGAAATCTGGGGGTGAGGGTGATATGGAGGTCGGGAGAAGGGGGTGGGGGTGAGTGGGACTTGGGAAATGAGGGGGATGTGGGAATCAGGGATATGCGAATGAAGGAGGTATGGGTATGAGAGGATTGGGGTTTTGGGGAATGGGGGAATTATAGGGATGAGGGCGATGGGAATGTACGGGAGACATGGAGAAATGAGAAGAATGGTTATAGAGGGAGATGGGGATATGAGGGGGTGGGGATATGGGGGTTGAGGGTATGGGAGTTATATGGGCGAGGGGATGGGAGAATGGGTTGGCGATATGGTGGGGATATAGGGTGAGGATATGTGGAATATGTAGTGAGGGTGATATGGGGATGAGGGGAATTGTGGGATATGGAGGCGGGATATGGGGGTGAAGCGCAGAGGGGATATGGGGAATAAAGGGATAGGATGAAATGGGGGTGAGAGTGATTGGGACATGGGGAATGAAAGGGCGGGGAGATATGGGACAGCGGGAATGAGGATGAAGGGGGGATACGGGGTGAGCGGGATGGGGAATTAGATGAGAGGGACAATGTATAGAGATGGGGAAATAGTGGAGATGGGGGTTAATGGAGGGAACAGTGAGGGGGAACAGAGAAGGGAATGGAGGGGTCAGGATAGAATAGAGGGGATAGTTGTGGTGCAGAAGGGGTGAATAATGGTGACAGAGTGCGGAGCAGAGCAGAAGAATAGAGGGGATGGGGAAATAGTGGGGATACTGGGTAGGGGGAGTGGAGGGGACACAGGTCGGTGAAAGGAAGAGAGTGAGATGGAAAGAGTAGGAGACCGGGAAGAAACAAATAAAGGGAGAGTGAGCGATAAAAGAAAATTAGATGAGCTTCAGTGTCAGCAACGAAATCCATTTGTCTGCCTCAGAGTGTTCCTGGACATCCATCTTCTTTCTCAGAAGAAAGAATATGGTACCCAGATATGATGGTTGTTCTTGCACTATCACACTTGCCCTGCCATAGAATATGGTGTTAAACCCCTGGGTGTATAATTAATGAGTTGGGAGCTGGAAGATATGGCGTGGTTTCCCGCCAGCTCGAGAGCGGGAAACACACCATGTTCCTCTCCTCTCACCATGGGACACAGATCTGGGTGGGAGATTTCCGCCCAGGGAGTCTCAGCCTACAGTTTCCTGCTGCTTCACTCCCTCCTTCCTGGAGTAGAGCTGTTACATTTTGCAGTTTCCAGTCCACTGGGGCCTTTCCTGAAGCTAGGGAATGTTAGCAGATTACAACCAATGCAGTGCCATAGCAGAGGCCTGGGCATCCAGGTGAGTGATGGCGGCAATTGGATTGTGGGGCAGAGGAGTGGATTTGGCAGCAAGGACAGATGGGTGGCTCTCAGTCGGCTCCCCTTTCCTAATGTCTGGTTCTTTGATAAGACACTTCAGAGCCTTTAAATAAGCCACCTCCGCCCTCCCCCCTCCCTATCCAGGAACCCACAAACAACCTGACAGTGTGAGAGTGATCAATGCTTACTTTTCAAGCTCCCCGCATGACAAGTTCCCCCATCCACCATTGGGTGAATACCAGCAGTGACAGGATGAGGCCCTTCGGTGGTCATTAAATGCCCACCTAACGGCCTCAATTGTTGGCCGGCAGGAAGGCCATTCATGAGGCAGGAAAGTGACAGGTTCCGCATCAATCACTCTCCCACCTGATTAAATACCTTCCCCACCCGCTCCAAACTTACCGCGGGAAAACGCATTCAGTTCCACCCAGTATTTTAGTGAGGGCATGGAAAGAAAGGACAATTCATTTCAAAAAAAGGATCAAAGAAATTAAAGGAAAACATCCACATTGTAAAATTGCGCAGACCTTATTTCTGAAATCACAAATGACCAGTTTATTTTGTTGTTGGAACTTTGGAGTTGATAGGAACTGTCGGAGGGGGAATTTATTTGATTTGATTTTGATTTGATTTATTATTGTCACATATATTAGTGTACAGTGAAAAGTATTGCATCTTGCACGCTATACAGACAAAGCACACTGTCCATAGAAAAGGAAAGGAGAAGTATGTAGTGTTACAGTCATAGCTGGGGTGTTGAGAAAGATCAGTGTGATGCAAGGGAGGGCCATTCAAAAGTCTGATGGCAGCAGGGAAGAAGCTGTTCTTGAGTCAGTTGGTAATTTCCACATGTGGCAAATACAATGGGACAGTCCTGGTTTCCATAACGCCTGTGCTTATGGTTTTATCAACTGGGAACAGCAGAAGTCTCTCTTTCTGCCTTCTATTGACCTGATCTGATAAATGAAACACATGGAACGAAATTTGTGCTTGGTTTTGGTCCACTTGCGGTTTGCACGCACTGAACGAGTAACTTAGCTGCGGAAATTATTACAATTCACAAGAGGTCGAAACTCCAGTCAATACAAAGGCATCACAAGCTTGATTTATGTGCGCAACTGAAATAAAAGCTGATTAGCAAAGACCTTGTCTGGAGAACACCAAATGTGATGACATGCTGTCGTCTCTGCTTGTTAATTTTCTAATGGAGATTGTTGGTGCTACAAATCTTATTGCTTTTGCCAGCAGCATGGTTCACCGCGCGATGGGGAGTGGACAGAAGAAGGAATGGAAAATGTCTAGTTTCATTCACCGTAAAAGGATCAACAAAAGGACCTTGTGTATGTAAAAGGGAGACTGTCACTTTCCGTCCCTGGAATACTCGCTGCGTGACTGGTATGCAACCTCATTGTTTGTGAACAGAATTCCCACTCACCTGAAGAAGGGGCTTGGAGCTCCGAAAGCTTGTGTGGCTTTTGCTCCCAAATAAACCTGTTGGACTTTAACCTGGTGTTGTTAAACTTCTTACTGTGTTTACCCCAGTCCAACGCCGGCATCTCCACATCATGACCTCATTGAGAAGCAGAGGTGAATGGCAAAAGTGCACAAAGCATTTATCACAGACATATTCATCTCCTCTGGAAAAAGGGACACTTTGAAATGGATAATGTGGTCCACTTTATCAGAAGTAGGCAATGCTATCATCTACATCATTAGATAGGGACATTTTGGGGTAGGGAGGAGGTGTGACATATTCACTCTTGCATTCAAAAACATACCAACAAAAGTCATATTGTTCAGGATTTTGTAATGCAGCCATAGGTTGTCATGTGGGTAATATTTATCTCTGTTGTTCAAAGCTGTTCTGCACACAAGTGATGAGGTTATTATTAATATCTGTTCTAAATGCCTGGTGCAATCGTGATATCCATCTCTGTCCCTTGGTTAGGTTGCACACAGTTGGTATCCCAGTGAATCAGAGCCATGGTCTCCCTCAGACTCACACAAACTCCTTGCCGACTGCCTCATTTTCACCAACACACATGAATTGGGAAATTGTGACTTTGTTTTTGTTTCACCTGTTTCAGCTCCATTAAAGATGTTATATAAACGCAGTTGTTGTTTAATTCCTTCTTTTCTCAAGCCCATGCTTGTTCTCTTCGGAGCGAGGCGAGCTGTGCCCAGCTTCTAATTTTATCTTTTACTCTTGTTCTGTGCCTCTAAAACTTCATTCTAACTCTTTAAAACTCTCTAACAACGCCTTAATGTAATTTCTCATAGATTTGGCCACACCCTAGCTGTGACTGTAACATTACATTCTGCACTCTCTCCTTTCCTTCTCTATCACAGTATGTTTTGTCTGTATAACCCGCAAGAAACAATACTTTTCACTGCATGTTAATACATGTGACAATAATAAATCAAATCAAATCAAATCTTTTGTTTTACAATTCACTGCCTCCATTTTAATTATATTTTCTTTCTTCCCAACTCTGTCTCTCATTTCGTAAAACGTTTAATGTCATTTGGTCCCTTTGCCTTTTGCACGGTCTCTCGCTCTTTCTCTCTGCCTCTGTTTGTGTATTTTCCTGTGGATCTGACTTGCTCCCTCTTTCTGCTTGTCCCTGGTTGTCTGTACATCTGTCTTTTTTTCATCATCTCTATCTTCTATTATTGTTTCCCTTTCTCTATTAATTCCTTGGTCACCTTTGCTGTCAAAATGTATCTTTCTCTCGATCCATTCCCCTTTGTCATTCCACTTCTTTCCCTTTCTCCCTCACTTGTTCCCGACCTCAGCCTTTCCCACTGTAGGTGGTCTCTCACCTGCCTTGATGTGGATCTGGGTGACAGATTATCTGGTGCCATTCATGACAAACTGGGATATTTCCACTCATGAACGGGGCAAGGATATAGCCAGAAGATTCTTCCTTTTGCTATCAATTGGCAACTTTGCTCAGCATACAATCCCGACAGTGCAGAAGGAGGTGATTTGGTCCATCGAGTCTGCACTGACTCTCCAAACGAGCATGTTACCCAGACCCAGAATCTGCCCTATCCCCGTTGCCCCAAGCATTTACCTTGCGAATCCCCCTAACCTACAGATCTTGGGACACATCTCATTTTTTGCACATAAAACTGAACATTAGTCCTCTTTTACTCGATACAATCATAGAATCCCCACAGTGCGGAAGGAGGCCAATCGGCCAATTGAGCTTTAACCAACAACAATCCCAGCCAGGCCTTGTTCCCATGTATTTACCCTTCTAGTCCCCCTGACACCAAGGGGCAATCTAGCACGGCCAATCCATCTAACCCACACATCTTTGGACTGTGGGAGGAAATCGGAGCACCCGGAGGAAACTCAGGCAGACCATGGGAGAACGTGCAAACTCTGTGTGTGTGTATCTGTGTGTGTGTCTGTGTATCTCTGTGTGTGTGTGTGTATCTGTGTATCTGTGTGTGTATCTGTGTATCTGTGTGTGTGTGTGTGTGTATCTGTGTGTGTGTGTATCTGTGTGTGTGTCTGTGTCTGTGTGTGTGTGTGTGTGTCTGTGAGTCAGCGTGTGAATCTGGGCTGTAATTCTAACCCCTGCTCTTCAGCCCCTCACCGGACCAGTTCACCGCTGGCTCCCACCTCCTCCCAGTGATGGCTGGCTCACTGAGGGAAGTCCAGACACATTCTGCTGGCAGTCGGCACCAAGGCAGTGGTCTGCCCGCTGAGAGAGGGGATGTTTCATCCTGTACACTCAGTTCATTGACTCTGAACCAAACACTGGAAGCAACCTGCCCCCTACTGACAGAATACAGTAGTTTTAGTTAACTTAAAATCCTGGGTAATCTTCTCTCCCCTCCATCGGGAATCTCCTTAAACCCCAATATCTGTCCCAGTTAATATTTAATACCCTCGATCGGGACCCTCCTTAACCCTCTCTCTGTCCCCAGTTAATATTTAATACCCTCGAACGCGATCCCCCTTAACCCTCTCTCTGTCCCCAGTTAATATTTAATACCCTCGATCGGGACCCTCCTTAACCCTCTCTCTGTCCCCAGTTAATATTTAATACCCTCGATCGGGACCCTCCTTAACCCTCTCTCTGTCCCCAGTTAATATTTAATACCCTCGATCACGACCCTCCTTAACCCTCTCTCTGCTCCAGTTAATATTTAATACCCTCGAACGCGATCCCCCTTAACCCTCTCTCTGCTCCAGTTAATATTTCATACCCTCGATCGGGACCCTCCTTAACCCTCTCTCTGTCCCAGTTAATATTTAATACCCTCGATCGGGACCCTCCTTAACCCTCTCTCTGTCCCCAGTTAATATTTAATACCCTCGAACGCGATCCCCCTTAACCCTCTCTCTGTCCCAGTTAATATTTCATACCCTCGATCACGACCCTCCTTAACCCTCTCTCTGCTCCAGTTAATATTTAATACCCTCGATCACGACCCTCCTTAACCCTCTCTCTGCTCCAGTTAATATTTCATACCCTCGATTGCGACCCTCCTTAACCCTCTCTCTGTCCCAGTTAATATTTCATACCCTCGATCGCGACCCTCCTTAACCCTCTCTCTGCTCCAGTTAATATTTCATACCCTCGATCACGACTCTCCTTAACTCTCTGTCCCCAGTTAATATTTTATATCCTCGATCGCGACCCTCCTTAATGCTCTCTCTGTCCCAGTTAATATTTTATATCCTCGATCGCGACCCTCCTTAACCCTCTTTCTTTCAGGCAACAGGAGGAGGCCCCATTCAGCCCCTTCTCCAGCCTGTTACACAGGAACAGGAGGAGGCCATTCAGCCCCTTCTCCAGCCTGTTACACTGGAACAGGAGGAGGCCCCATTCAGCCCCTTCTCCAGCCTGTTACACAGGAACAGGCGGAGGCCATTCAGCCCCTTCTCCAGCCTGTTACACAGGAACAGGAGGAGGCCCCATTCAGCCCCTTCTCCAGCCTGTTACACAGGAACAGGAGGAGGCCATTCAGCCCCTTCTCCAGCCTGTTACACAGGAACAGGAGGAGGCCCCATTCAGCCCCTTCTCCAGCCTGTTACACAGGAACAGGAGGAGGCCATTCAGCCCCTTCTCCAGCCTGTTACACAGGAACAGGAGGAGGCCCCATTCAGCCCCTTCTTCAGCCTGTTACACAGGAACAGGAGGAGACCCCATTCAGCCCCTTCTCCAGCCTGTTACACAGGATTTGCCCCCCCCCTGGGTTTTGCCCCCCCCCCTGGGTTTTGCCCAGGGGGGGGGGCAATTCAGCCTGTTACACAGGAACAGGAGGAGACCCCATTCAGCCCCTTCTCCAGCCTGTTACACAGGTTTTGCCCCCCCCCTGGGTTTTGCCCCCCCCCTGGGTTTTGCCCCCCCCCCTGGGTTTTGCCCCCCCCCCTGGGTTTTGCCCCCCCCCTGGGTTTTGCCCCCCCCCCCCTGGGTTTTGCCCCCCCCCCTGGGTTTTGCCCCCCCCCTGGGTTTTGCCCCCCCCCTGGGTTTTGCCCCCCCCCTGGGTTTCCCCCACCCCTGGGTTTTGCCCCCCCCCTGGGTTTTGCCCCCCCCCTGGGTTTTGCCCCCCCCCTGGGTTTTGCCCCCCCCCCCTGGGTTTTGCCCCCCCCCTGGGTTTTGCCCCCCCCCCTGGGTTTTGCCCCCCCCCTGGGTTTTGCCCCCCCCCTGGGTTTTGCCCCCCCCCCTGGGTTTTGCCCCCCCCCCTGGGTTTTGCCCCCCCCTGGGTTTTGCCCCCCCCCCTGGGTTTTGCCCCCCCCCTGGGTTTTGCCCCCCCCCTGGGTTTTCCCCCCCCCCCTGGGTTTTGCCCCCCCCCTGGGTTTTCCCCCCCCACCTGGGTTTTGCCCCCCCCCTGGGTTTTGCCCCCCCCGGCATTGCCCCCCCCGATTGCCCCCCCCCCGATTGCCCCCCCCCGATTGCCCGCCCCGGATTGCCCGCCCCCGGATTGCCCGCCCCCGGATTGCCCGCCCCCGGATTGCCCGCCCCCCGAATTGCCCGCCCCCGGATTGCCCGCCCCCGATTGCCCGCCCCCGAATTGCCCGCCCCCGAATTGCCCGCCCCGGAATTGCCCGCCCCCGAATTGCCCCGCCCCCGAATCCCACTCTAATCACCCCCCCACTCACTCTCTCTCAGGAACTCACCGCCAAAGCCCTCTGAGCCACTCCCAATCCTTCTCAACCCGCTGCCCTCAATCTCCACTAATTCCCCCCCAAAACTCCCCTTTCCCCCACCTGATTCCCTGTCCCTCTGCCCGATCTGCTTCAATCCGACTCTGTAAGCACCCCCTCCCCCCGCTCAATCTCTCTGACACCCACTGCCAATCTGACTCTCAGCCCCCTGAATCCTCCAAGTTCCTGCCCCAAATCCTCAGCCCCCCCCCCAAAGGCTCCCTTTGCCCCCCCTGCCAAAATCAAGCCACCCAATCCTTCCTCAGTCCTCCCCACCCCTGAATCCCTCTGAGTCACCCCCCCACTCCGAATCGCTCGACACCCCCCCCAATTCTAACCCTGATGCAAGGCCCCACCCTAAATCCCTCTCTGAATTTCCCCCCTCCCAAATCCCTATAAATCCACCCCGCCCTCAATCCCTTTCCCTCCACCCCGACTCGCCCCCCCCGCCATCTCCCTCTGACTCCCTACCCCATCCAGACCCTCCCCAGATTCTAAGCCCCTGAGATTCCTCTGGAATCCCCCCTGAATGTCTCCCGAGATCGCACCCACCCTCGCCACATTCCTCTGCCCCCGAATCCTGCTCCCTCTCCAATCCCACCCCTTCAATCTGTCTGAGCACCAAACCATGTCTTTTAATCCCCGTAAACCCCCCAATCCCTCCTGTATCCCTCAGAACCCCAGAAATTCCCCTCTGAGCCCCCTCTTCCCAAATCCCCCTCAATTCCCCCCGATTCCCTCCCTCTCAGCCCCGCTAAATCCCAAAGTCCCCATGAGACCCTTAAATCCCCCTGAATCCCTCTAATTCCCGACCACAATCCCTGAGTCTACCCCTACATCCCTCTCCACTCTCCCCCTTTAATCCCCCTCAATCCCCCCCCACTCCAGCCAAATCTGTCGTCCCTCCTCACAATCCCTCTAAATCTCCCGATCCTTCCCTCTGAGCCCCGTATCCCTCTAAGTTCCCCTCTTTCCCCCCCCGCCCCTCTCAACCTGGCAAATTCCCACTCCCTCCCTGTGAACAGCCTCTGGACTGACAGATCCCCCCCTTTCTAATTAGTACCCCCCCCCCCCCTCCGCGTGTCCATCCCCGTCCACCACCCCCCTGTAAACAGCTCCTGGTGGAGTTGGATGTGGAAACTCTGCCCATTTTAAACATTAACGTTCAAATGACTAATTCCCTTGACACTGAGCAGCCTGTGTTATAACATCCCCCACCCCCATCCTGTACAACAGACCCCCTGTCTGATTCCCCCTCCCCCCTCCTCCATTGCCCCCTTTCTCTGATAACCCCTGACTCTGGTCAGCCCTTTCAGCAGTGCTGAATCCCTCTGAATTGCCCCCGATTCCCTCCCTCTGCGTTCCTGGGCCCTTGCTGCTTGTGAACAGCAAACCCGTGATCTGGCCCGTCCCCCACGAGAGAGCAGAGAGAGAGAGAGATATAAGAGACAGAGAAGTAGAGATATGGAGATAGAGAGAATGCTGCTGTAATTCAGACAGAATGATTCACAGAGAGGGGGAAGCAGAGATCAGAGAGATGGAGATGGGGAGGATGCGACTGTAATTCAGACTGATTCACAGAGAAGGAAGCAGAGATCAGAGAGAGGGGGAAGCAGATAGAGAGAGGGAAGCGATAGAGAGAGAGATAAGAGACAAATAAAAGCAGAGTTAATGTTAAAATTTTATTTGTTAATCACAAGTAGGCTTACATTAACACTGCAATGAAGTTATTGTGAAAAGATATAGAGATGGGGAGTGAGAGAGAATGCTGCTGTACTTCAGACAGAATGAGTCACAGAGAGGGAGCAGAGATAGACAGAGGGGGGAGCAGAGATAGAGAGAGAGAGAGACGGAGAGGAGGCTGCTGTGATTGAGATAAAATGATCCACAGAGAGAGAGAGAGACGGAGAGGCTGAGATACAAAGTGAGATGTCGAGATAAATAGAAAGTGGGGCTTTGGCAAGACAGAGTGACAAAGTTTCAGAGAGAGAGTGAAAGATAGAGAGAAGGAGAGAAAAAGGGAAAGATGCTGCCATTGTGAGAGGCTGAGGTATAAAGGATGGGGAGAGACCGGGATTGGAAAGATGTGGAGAAACAGTTCTGAGGATGGGGGAGTTGCACAGACAGAGCTTCAGGGAGAGGGATTGAAATCTGTGGGATTACATTGGAGCAGGGATCACTGGGAATGCCCCCTCCCCCTGACACACAGACCACTAACCCTCCGTGTAAAAGCCCCACCAGTCTATCTGTGAATAAAAATGAACGACAAAGACACGGGGACTTTTATTAATATTTTTCTCTCTGGTTATAGCTCTTGTCCGAGGATTCCTCACGGCAAAACTATTCGCTCTCTGCATCGCCAAAGTTTCCAAAGGAATTCTCCTTGGAAGAGAGAAAGAGAAAATAAAGTGAAATTTGATTAAACACAAAACAAAAGCTGATTATAAACAATAAAAGGCACAGCAAGATCCCAGGACTTGCTGAAATTCACAATCTCACTGGGGGGGGTGGGGGAAACATTCATTTTCACCTCCTCATTATTAAACCCTGACAAAATGGGAACAAGTTTCAAATGCAATGAACTTCCAACTGCCTCCTGACTGTCCCGATATTGAATTTATTAAACACATCAAAGCATTCTGGGGGCTTTACTCCAGAGACAGGCCAGTGAATAAACACAGGAGGCCCCAATGAAGTTCCCACTTCTGTCAGTCACCTCTCCCCCCCCCCCCCCTCTGTTTCTCCCTCTCCGTCTCTTACACACTTCCCCCAGATCTATATCTGTCCAATACCCCGTCTCTGGATAACCTGTCCTGATCTCTGCTCTGTTTCTCTCTCTCGAGGTGAAGCAGGATTGAAATGCTCTCTCTAAGTTTCTGTCTGACCGTTTAAAATAAAACTCACAATCAAAAGGGAAATGAGAGGGGGGCGGGGGGGCAGGAAAATCCACAATCCCACCCTGAAGCGGCTGCTTCACATTTTATTGAACCATTGAATTCAGCCACTTAAACCCTGTTGGGGAATTAAGCGAATGCAAAAGTGCTGCTGAGATTTAGGCCGTGAAGTGCGGCCTAGTCACAGAGGCTGCATTATTCCTCAGGTGGAAAGAACAAACCCCCCTCTCTCCCACCCCCCAGTTAAACAGAACAATCTTCTCCATCCACACCCACAAATCCCAGCGCCCTGTCTGAAAACACAAGCAGGACTCTGGGATTGAGAACAAGCCTTTCCCCCAGGCTCAGGAATTTGAATTTCAGCTCCCTCTCTCTCCCGAGTGCTTCACAGTGAGAGGGAGAGAGACTGGGAATGCTGCAATCAGGATCCCACAGGGAGTCCCACACTGCAGGAGGACACCTCCCCCCCCCCCAGAGCCTCTGTCTCTATCCCCCTACCCCCCTCCACTGAGCACTCAACACTCCCCACCCCTTCTCTGTTCACCCTGTTTCTCTCTCTCTACCCCACCCTCCTTCCCCTCCATCTTTTTATGTTTAAAGCATGGGGCTCTGTCATAGTGTGAGGAATATGGGGCAGGGGGACGGAGCATGAGTGCACAGCAAGATCCCACACACACACAGCTTGAACACGGCCAGATACAAAGTGATTTTGAAGTGAGGATTGGGGTAAAGTGAGTGGGAAATGAGGGAACCACACGTCTCCCTCTCTTTCCCCTCCATCTCTCCCCCACCGCAAATGAAAATAATAAGTCACTCCAGCATTGGTGCTGTTTGTACATTCGATATGAACAGGGAACCTTCCACTTCGAGCAGAGTCACACCTCTCTCTCCCATTCCCTCTGTCTCTCGCTGTTTCTCTCTTTCTCTGCCTCTATCTCTGAACCTGTCCAGCCCCCTCTGTGTCTCTTTTGCTTTCCCCCCAGATCTATATATATATATCCAATACCCCATCTTTGCCCCGGTCTCTCTTACTCTGGATAATCTGTCCTGATCTCTGCTCTGTTTCTCCGTCTGGGGATGAATGGGGATTAAAATGCTCTCTCTGATAAGTTTCTGTCTGACCGTTTCAAATAATGACGTGTTGTGAGCCACGTTTGCTATTTCTCAGTGATTTCCATGGGGAAATGGGGAGGGAAGCTCCTGCAAAGCCACATCTCTCTCTCACTGCAATGTGGCAGCAGCCACATTCCAATATCTTTATATTGGGAAAAAATCTATTCAAACACAACAGCACAGATTCAGCCTCAGTCACACAGCCGCTGGTTACAAATCCCACCTTCTGGGAGGGTGTGAGTGAGGGTCTTTTCCCCAGAGACTGGGGAGCTGGGCTGTGAGTGCAGAGCAGAGGACCCACCCCTAACCCACCCCCCCCCCTCCAGTGTGTCTCCTCTCCCTGCCCCTCTGCCTTTGATCTCCCTCTGTTACCCTCCCTTTCTCTCTCTCTCCTTCCCTGATAACTCACAATCAAAGGAGAAAGATGGGAGAGAGAGAGAGATAGCAGGAAAACCCACAATCACATCCCCAATCCGATGGAATAAAGCGGCTGCTGCAGGTTTTATTCGGCTGCTTTTCTCTCTCTCTCTGTCTGTCTCTCCTTCCCCCACTCCCTGTCTTTCTCTGTCTCTGTCTGTCTTTCCCTCCCTCCCTGTCTCTCTCTTTCTCTCTCTCTGTCTTTCCCTCCCTGAAATTAAATCCAAAAAATTCACATTGGTGTTTTCCATCACATTTTATTGAAAGATGAAATATAGACAGGAATGTCTGGGGAGAGAGAGAGGGGAGGGGTGCTGGGATTGGTAAGAACGCTGGAGAGACAGAGACAGGGAAATTATGAACGCCCCCCCATCCAAATAGAAATTCCTGGGAAAAGAGGGAGGAGAATCTGGAGTCACACAGCACAGAAACAGGCCCTTCGGCCCACCAGGTCTATGCTGGCCATCAAATTCCAATCTATACTCCCCCCATTCCCCAGCACTCGCTGCACAGCCTACGATGCCTCGGCGATTGAAGTGCTTTAATTTACCCGACCCCGTTTACACTTCTTCCTTTGAACCCACTTTGCGGTCCGTGAGCGAGATTTTGTTTAATAAAGTGTGGTCACTGTTGCAGTGCGAGCAAAGGCCACAGGCCCAGTGTGTGCACAGCAAGATCCCACAACAACAGCAGCAGCAGCAACAATGTGAACCTGAATCAAATGGGACACAGTCCTCCCCAACACACCCCCAACACTCTCGCCTGCTGTGAGCCCCCTTCCCCACTCACTACCCTGTGTGTCTCATCCCAAATTCCCAGAAAGGGTTGAACTCCCTCTTAAAACGAAGCCAAACCCTTTTTAAAACACAATCTCTGTGGTGCTCTGGAAGATCCCAGAAGGTGCAGTTCGCTGTGTTGAGTGTGTTTTAATTTGGGAAATGTTTATACAGAGGGAGAGTGAGGCAGAGAGGGGCTGAGGCTGTGAAATCCACCCCCCCCCCCTTCGCCCCGGGACCCTCAGAATTGAATCATAACATGTAGGGCCACACGGGGGCACAGTGGTTGGCGCTGCTGCCTCACAGCTCCAGGGACCCGGGTTCAATTCCCAGCTCGGGTCACTGTGATCCTGTGTCTCTTCCCCCACCCCCTCACTGCACCCCCCACAAACCTCACCTCTTGCTGTCTTTTCCTGTTTTCCTCCTCACTCTCCCCCTCTCTCTCTCCCACTCCCTCCATCTTTCTCTCTCACTCCCTGTCTGCCTTTCTCTCTCTCTCCGTCCATCTTTCTCTCTCTCTCTCCCTCCATCTTTCTCTGTCTTTCTCTCTCTCTCCCTCACACTGTTTCTCTCTCTCTTTCTCCCTGCCTGTCTCTCTCTCTCTCTCTCTGTCTTTCCCCCTCTTTCTCTTTCTGTCTCTCTCTTTCTCTCAGAGACTGGGAATGCTGCAATCAGGATCCCACAGGGAGTCCCACACTGCAGGAGGACACCACCCACCCCCAGAGCCTCTGTCTCTATCCCCCTACCCCCCTCCACTCAGCCCCCGACACTCCCCACCCCTTCTCTGTTCCTCTCTCTACCCCACCCTCCTTCCCCTCCATCTTTTTATGTTTAAAATGTGGGGCACTGTCACGGTGCGGGGAATATGGGGAGGGGAGGAGGGGAGACAGAGAGCATGAGGGCACAGCAAGATCCCACACACAGTCTGAGCAGGGCCAGATACAAAGTGATTTTTAAATGAGGATTGGGGTAAAGTGAGTGGGAAATGAGGGAACCACACGTCTCCCTCTCTCTCCCTCCACACGAGAGACCCCCAGATCCTGTGTCTCTTCCCCCACCCCCTCACTGCACTCCCCCACAACCCTGACCTCTTGCTGCCCTTTCCTGCTTTCCCTCACTCTCCCGTCTCTGTCTCTCTCTCTCCCTTTCTCTCTCTCTCTCTTTCTCTCCCTCTCTGTCTTTCTCTCTCCCTTTCTTTCTCTCTGTCTCTCTCTAATATGGTTATGAAGTTGCATCTAGGGTAAAACATCTGGTGTTTGACAAATGTAAATATTGAAAAGAAATGCTGAGAAAACCAAACCGAACCATCCAGCGTTGTGTCTTTAGAAAGCCTGTGTCTTTGTGCTGGGGATTTTAAACTGCAGAAAGCAGGGCTGCAGAAGACAACTTTACAACATTTGTGTCCAAAGCAGCAGCCAGAGTCCCAGCAGAGCAAAACAGGCTTTGAATTGGGTCAATGATTTTAAAACAAGCTCTCAAACACACACAACCAATTGCATTCAAATTGGAGCGTTGGTGACAGCCTCAAGCCACTCAAATTGCAGGAATACTGTGAGGAAATTCTGGGTATTTAAACCCGGGACAGGGGGAAATAACGGGGAGGGAGCGACCTTGCTGCCTCTTTAGATTGAAGGAGGGAGAGTCTGATACTGAATCCTGCAGTAATATATACAGCTTCATCACATCACCATCTAAATAGAAGCAGAAACCAACTCAGAAAGTATTCCAGACCCAAGCAGCAGAAGAAAGTTCACACTTCCAACAGACGCCTGGTATTATATTATTTGAGAGTGACTCTATTCTGTAATGATTTATTTCATTATTCCTGAGTGAGTCTTGTCATTGGAACAGCATTCTACTGGGGAGTTTATTCAGTTTGTTCATTGTTTTAATAAGGTTGTCACCCAGTCTAAATTAAAGACCTGTTAGTTGTTCCTGATACAGAGAGTGTCAGATCCTGCTTTAATTTACCAATTCCTCCGACAGCACAAAGCTGTGCGGGTTCGGTGGATTGGCCGTGTTAAATTGACCCTAGTGTCAGGGGGATTAGCAGGTTAAAAGTGTGGGGTCATGGGAATAGGGCCTGGTTGGGATTGTGGTCGGTACAGACTGGATGGGCCGAATGACCTCCTTCTGCACATCTGTCTAAAACCAGTAGCTTCCTCCTGTCTCACACACACTTAAGATTACGAGGCAAGGTGTATCTCTTTGGGGGGGTTACAAAATAGCGCAGAGGGAAACATCACCTCAGCGTGGTAACAATATTTATAATCCCACAATCACACCCCCACCCTCCCTTAGTCAATGAATGAATGATTCAAATGACAATGAAGGTAATTCTGCACAGCAAGATCCCACTGCCAGTCCCACGATGGAGGAGGGCAGCCCCAGACTCTGTGTCTCTTTCCCCCTGCCCCTCCTGAGACCCTCTCACACCCCTCCCCCCCACACCCTCTCTGTTTAGCTCTCCCTCCATTTCTCTGTCTCTCTCTCTGCCTCCTCCGCCTCCCCAACATCTTTCCTGTTTAAAGTTCTGCTCACGGTCACAGTGCGAGGAATAGGGAGCCAGACCCACCTGTGTGCACAGCAAGATCCCACACACACAACCTGGTGAGGGCCAGATTAAATAAATGTTGTGGGTGAGGACTGCAGGAGAGTGTGTGGGAAATGGGATCCACTCCTCTCTCTCTCTCTCTCTTCCCAAATTAAATTGACAACAATTCACATTGGTGTTTTCTTAAACATTTTATTGAAAGATGAAATATGGACAGGAATGTCTGGGGAGAGAGAGAGAGGGGAGGGGTGCTGGGATTGGTAAGAACGCTGGAGAGACAGAGACAGGGAAATTCTATACCCACCCCCCATCCAAATAGAAATTCCTGGGAAAAGAGAGAGAGAAAAGAATCTGGAGTCACACAGCACAGAAACAGGCCCTTCGGCCCACCAGCTCCATGCTGGCCATCAAATCCCAATCTATCCTCCTCCCATTCCCCAGCACTTGCTCCAGAGCCTACGATGCCTCGGCGATTAAAGTGCTTGAATTTACCCGACCCCTTTTCAAGCTTTTTCCTTGAACCCACTTTGCGGTCCCTGAGCCAGATTTTGTTTGAAAATAAAAAGTGCGGTCGCTGTTGCAGTGCAGCCAAAGGCCACAGGCCCAGTGTGTGCACAGCAAGATCCCACAGCAGCAGCAGCAATGTGAACCTGAATCAGATGGGACACAGTCCTCCCCCCACCCCCCACTCTCTCGCCTGCTGTGAGCCCCCTTCCCCACTCACTACCCTGTGTGTGTGTGTGTGTGTGTGTGTCTGCATCATCCCAAATCTCCAGAAAGGCCGGAACTCCCTCTTAAAAGTAACCCTTTTTAAAACTAAAATCACTGTGGTGCACAGCAAGATCCCACAAAGTGCAGTCAGCTGTGTTGAGCGTTTTTTAAATTTGGGAATTGTTTATACAGAGTGAGGGAGCCAGAGAGGGGCTGAGACAGTGAAATCCCTCTCTCAGGACCCTCAGAATTAAACTGGAGACCCTGTCCCTCACTGAAACCCCCCCTCCCTCTAACAGCCTGTGTCTCTCCCCCTGCATCTAACCCACAACTCCAGCTGTTTCCATCCCTCCCTCTTCCTCTCTCTCCCTGCCTCTCTGTCTCCACCTGTTTCTGCTCGAGAAGAGACAGGGAGAGAGAGAACAGGGAGAGAGAGAGACGGGGAGAGACAGAGATAAAGCGAGAGAGACAGATATTTGATAATTAATTGTGTATGGTCGCATTATTGAGTGTGGTTTAATTTGGTGATTTTTTTATACAGAGAGGCAGAGAGAGAGGTGAAGACAGTGACATTCTCTCCCTGGCACCCTCGCAAGTTCAAAGACACAAAAGCTGCAGACACTCTCACACACAAACTGGGTTTGGTAAGTTTCCCAATCTCTGCAGCTTCCCATGTGGCCCAGGGTTTGAATTGAAATTTAAAAGCAGCTTGGAGAGACTGCAGGATTTTTGAGTTGAGTTTCTCCCCCCCCTCACCCTGTAAATATAAAATAGAAATTCCTGGATTACAATATTCCCTTGGACAGAGCAGAGGGAATGTGTGAGTGGTGTGTGTGTGTGTCTGAGACCTAGGCTGGATTTGGGAATATCTGCCTGCTGAAGAGGGTCAGTGAAACCATCCTGGCTGAATATCTCATCGCTAAAGGGTCACAGAGAGAGATATCTGATCAATAAATGTGTTACTGAACCCACTCTGGATGCTCCCTCTATCTCTGTCTTTCTCACTAACTTCATTGCAGTGTTAATGTAAGCCTTGTGACACTAATAAATAAACTTTAAATCTTTCAACTTTAAAAACTCTCTCTTTCTGTCTCTCTCAGTAACTGCAGCGTTAATGTGAGCCTTACTTGTGACAGGAATAAACAAACTTTAAACATCCTCTCTGTCTCTTTATCTCTCTGTCTCTTTCTGTCTCTTTATCTATGTCTCTGTCTCTGTGTGTCTCTGCCTCTCTCTGTCTCTCTCAGTAACTTCATTGCAGTGTTAATGTAAGCCTTACTTGTGACACTAATATATAAACTTTAAAACTTTCAACTTTAAAAACTCTGTCTGTGTGTCTCTGTCTCAATTCAGACACTAGTTCAGTGCCAGGTTGAGAGGGGGTCAGTATTGAGCAGAATGGGAGGCAGTTTGATACAAAGTTTGCAGAAACTGCAGCGAGTGTTTGTAAACATGTTGGGGTTTGTGGAAAGGTCAGTGTGTAACAAGCTGAGGGAAGGTGTTTCCACTTCACATGTGGCTACTTTTTGGCAATGGGAGTTACCTTTGCATCTACAGGGAGCTCTGAAGCCTCATGGCTTTCTGCCTGCCTCTGTTTGAACAGTTTAATATGTTTCAGCACTGAGACCTCTGGCCCTTGTTGGGAATATCAGTCTCCCAGAATACCAGTATACCTGACTGCCCACCTCCCCCCCGCCCGCCACCCCCAGCCCCCAACCCTGTGTGTGTGTTGTCCCAAGTCTGGAGACTTCCCCACACTCCCCTGAAAGGTTGAAACTGCCTCTGAGAAAACACCCTTTTTAAAACAAAATCCCCAGCAAGATCCCACAAGGTGCAGTCAGCTGTGTTGAGTGTTTTGTAATTTGGGAAAAGTTTATACAGAGAGAGAGAGGCAGAGAGGGGCTGAGACAGTGAAATCAAACCCCCCGGGACACCCAGAATGAAAATCACACAGCACAAAATCCCAGGATTGCCCCTTTCCAGGTTTTACTGAGAGATTGTCCAACTAAATATTAATTCCTGGGAAAAAGAGGGAGAGAGAGAGAATAAAGAGAGGCAGATAGCGGAAGGAAATGGAGAGAAAAGCAGAGAGAAATAGACAGAATGGGGGAAAAGCTGTGGAGAGGATGAAATGAAAATCTGAACATCTGTAAACTGAATTGTAAAGGCCTCTGTGAATTTTATTCAACAATTAGGTTCATTGCTCTGTCTCCGACCCCTGTTATTTTAGATTTAAAACAAACTTATAGACAGTTTCATACATAATTTACTCTGCCACCCACCAAAGGGTTAACGTGTTTGTGACTAATTGCAAAGCCGGGATATTTTAACCCCAGCATTTTAAACTCCAGCCCCCCACACATCCCACAATCGAACCAGAACTGGTTCATCCGAGGAAGCGAGATTAAATTTAAACCTGGATCAGGGTAATAAAGAGACGACAACTCACTTGCAGCCTATAGAACAGGCCTCAGTCCATCCATCCTCCTCTGGAGAAAAGCCCCTTGTCCAAGGATCCCGAGTCATGTTGCAGTCTTCAAAATTCAAATTCCTGGGGAGAAGAGAAAATAATTAATTAAAGTACAAGAAAATGTTTAAATTAAATAGCACAAGAGCCCAGGATTCCCCCTTCTAAGATTTCACTGAGAGATTGTCTAACTAAATATGAATTCCTTGGGAAGAGATAGAATATAATTAATTTAAATACAAGAAAATGTTTAAATTGAATCCACAAGAGCCCAGGATTCCCCTTTCTCAGTTACACAATCTCTCAGTAAAATCTAAATATTAATTCTTGGGTAAAAGAGAGAGAAATATATTAAAATACCAGAAAATGTTTAAATTAAATCGCACAAGAGCCCAGGATTCCCCTTTCTCAGATTTTACTGAGAGATTGTCCAACAAAATATTATTTCCTGGGAAAAAGAGGGAGAGAGAGGGAATAAAAAAGAGAGACAGATAGAGGAAGGAAAGGAATGGAGAGAGAGAAAGCAGAGAGGAAATAGACAGAATGGGGGAAAAGCTGCAGAGAGGACGAAATGAAATTCTGAACTTCTGAAAACTGAATTGTAAAGGCCTCTGTGAATTTTATTCAACAATTAGGAGCAGCGGTCTGTCACCCATCCCTGTTACCTTGGATTTAAAACAAATTGAGACAGTTTCATATCACAGACATTTAATTTACTCTTTGCCACCCACCTAAGGGTTAATGTGTTTGTAACTAATTGCAAAGCCGGGATATTTTAACCCCAGGGTTTCAAACTCCAGCCCCTCCACACCCCACAATCGAACCAGAACTGGTTCATCCGAGGAAGCGAGATTAAAATTAAACCTGGATCAGGGTAATAAAGAGACGACAACTCACATGCGGCCTATAGAACAGGCCTCAGTCCATCCATCCTCCTCTGGAGAAAAGCCCCTTGTCCAAGGATTCCGAGTCATGTTGCAGTCTTCAAAATTCAAATTCCTGGGGAGAAGAGAAAATAATTAATTAAAGTACAAGAAAATGTTTAAATTAAATAGCACAAGAGCCCAGGATTCCCCCTTCTAAGATTTCACTGAGAGATTGTCTAACTAAATATGAATTCCTTGGGAAGAGATAGAATATAATTAATTTAAATACAAGAAAATGTTTAAATTTAATCCACAAGAGCCCAGGATTCCCCTTTCTCAGTTACACAATCTCTCAGTAAAATCTAAACATTAATTCTTGGGTAAAAGAGAGAGAAATATATTAAAATACCAGAAAATGTTTAAATTAAATCGCACAAGAGCCCAGGATTCCCCTTTCTCAGATTTTACTGAGAGATTGTCCAACAAAATATGACTTCCTGCGAAAAAGAGGGAGGGAGAGGGAGGGAATAAAAAAGAGAGACAGATAGAGGAAGGACAGGGAGAGAAAGAGAGAGAGAAATAGACAGAATGGGGGAAAAGCTGCAGAGAGGACACAATGAAAGTCTGAACATCTGAAAACTGAATTATAAAGGCCTCTATGAATTTTATTCAACAATTAGGAACAGCGCTCTGTCTCCCATCCCTGTTATCTTGGATTTAAAACTAACTTTTAGACAGTTTCATATTACAGATATCTAATTCACTCTTTGCCACCCAGCAAAGGGTTAACCTGTTTGTGACTAATTGCAAAGCCGGGATATTTTAACCCCAGGGTTTTAAACTCCAGCCCACCCCACAATCGAACCAGAACTGGTTCGTCCGAGGAAGCGAGATTAAAATTAAACCTGGATCAGGATAATAAAGAGACAACAACTCACATGCGGCCTATAGAACAGGCCTCAGTCCATCCATCCTCCTCTGGAGAAAAGCCCCTTGTCCAAGGATTCCGAGTCATGTTGCAGTCTTCAAAATTCAAATCCCTGGGGAACAGAGAAAATAATTAATTAAAATACAAGAATTCTTTAAATTAAATAGCACAAGAGGCCAGGATTCCCCCTTCTCAGTTACACAATCTCTCAGTAAAATCTAAATATTAATTCTTGGGGAAAGAGAGAGAAAATAATTAAAATACAAGAAAATATTTAAATTAAATAGCACAGCAAAAACCCAGGATCTCCTCTCAGTTACACAATCTCTCAGTAACACCCAAACACAACAAGTCAGTTGTAAAGCAGAGACTAAAGAGTTAGGGTGGCACGGTAGCACAGTGGTTAGCACTGCTGCTTCACAGCTCCAGGGACCTGGGTTCGATTCCCGGCTTGGGTCACTGTCTGTGTGGAGTTTGCACATTCTCCTCGTGTCTGCATGGGTTTCCTCCGGGTGCTCCGGTTTCCTCCCACAGTCCAAAGATGTGCGGGTTAGGTTGATTGGCCATGCTAAACATTGCCCTTAGTGTCCTGAGATGCCTAAGTTAGAGGGACTAGTGGGTAAATATGTAGGGATATGGGGGTAGGGCCTGGGTGAGATTGTGGTCGGTGCAGACTCGATGGGCCGAATGGCCTCTTTCTGTACTGTAGGGTTTCTATGATTCTATGAGACAGTTCCCTCCCTGTGTGTTTCTCTCTCTCTCTCTATTCCACTCTCATTCAGATCTCGCTCCCTCTGATATGAAACATTAAATCTGGATCAGGTTAATAAACAGACACAACTCACTCAGGGTGAAGCCTGAGCAACAGGCCTCAGTCAGCCCTCCCTCTGGAAGAAGCTCCTCTCCTTCATCCTGGTCACAAACATTCCCGTCCTTTGGATCCTCGACACATCCCCAGTTTTCAAAATTCCTCAGGAGAAAAAGAGATAAAAATTGGTTAAAAAGAGAGAGAAAAAGAGACACGGCCATTTTAACAATAAGACACACAACATATCACAGCGAGGAGTCCAGCATTTCCATTCAAGTCCATTCAGCATCATGTCCACACAAGCAAAGCACAGGTCAAAAAGCAGATTGACACACACACTGACACACACACACACTGAATCAGAGTGGGAATGTTTTCAGTGCAGGGGGATTATTGGTGTGGGGACTGAAGGCTCTCAGATTCACATTTATCCTGAGTGTGCTGGATGCAAACCCCACCCTGAGTCTCTGACATGTTTACAATGTCTGTCTCTCTATTGAGATGCTAATTCACCCCCCCCCCCCCTCTCACCCCAGAGGAGTTTGTGGCAATGTCAGACTGACTCTTGATATGTTAATGCAGGGAGGCAATGGATTCTGCAAGCTCCTGCCTTTAGTTTCTTTAGTTTAGTTTCAAACTTTATTTCTTTTCCCCTGTAGGTCGTGTTCGTCCATTTCAAACACCCCCTGACCCCCCCACAGCAGCCCGGAAAATCCCTGCAGCCGCTCCCCACAACCCAGCGAGTGGAGGGGGAATGGGGATGTGTGAGTGAGTGTATTGGGGGGATTGTGTCAGTGTGTGTCTGTCTATCCCCCCCTCTCTGCTCACACTTCCTGCCCAGCCTGCTGAAGACAGGGAAAGAATGGGAGTTGAACAAAGCCTCCTCTCTGCCTCCATTTTCAAAGGATTTGCCCCTTTCTCACACCAGTTTTGTCCATTGAGCTGTCCCTATCAATTGGAAAAAAGTTTTATTTATCTCGCTGTGAGATATGAAGTCACTAATTACGAAATACAGGCAAAAACATCCCATTATGAGACAGGGAGCTTCAATGGGATTTTAAACTGAAATCCTCGGATGTCAATTCCTTAGGTTAAAAGTTTCTAATTCATTAATTTGGATTAAATTAAA
>NW_027590557.1:135000-140000 GCF_964213995.1 Mustelus asterias
TCTCACACACACTCTCTGTCTCGCTCACGCACACTCTCTGTCTCGCTCACGCACACTGTCTGTCTCACTCACGCACACTCTGTGCTGTATCTATCCTGTGAGTGTTTGATTGGGACAGTGTCGATGGAGCTTTATTCTGTATCTAACCTTATGCTGTACCTGTCCTGGGTGTGTTTGATGGGGACAGTGTAGAGGGAGCTTTATTCTGTATCTAACCCCATGCTGTACCTGTCCTGGGTGTGTTTGATGGGGACAGTGTAGAGGGAGCTTTACTCTGTATTGAACCCTGTGCTGTATTTGTCCTGGGATTGTTTAATGGGGACAGTGTCGAGGGAGCTATACTCTGTACCTAACCCCTTGCTGTATCTGTCCTGGGAGTGTTTGATGGGCATGATGTGGAGATGCCGGCGTTGGACTGGGGTAAGCACAGTAAGAAGTCTCACAACACCATGTTAAAGTCTTTAACCTGGTGTTGTGAGACTTCTTACAGTGTTTGATGGGGACAGGACTTGGGGGACATTGGATTTTAGACAATGTTTAGGGTTTTAGACTTTTCGGAGTGAAATTCAGGAACACTATGCCACACCAGGTGTGATATTAGTTTGGAACTACCTTCTATAATTCACAGTTGATGCTCAGTCGCTTATTAATGTTCAAACCTGAAGTTGATGGATGGTATTTTACACACAGGAGAAGCAATTTAAAATCAATGGGTCAATGTTAAAATAGTTGCAGGAACAGAGAGACCTGGGCTTTCAGTTCATTTTTACATCTTAAAGATTCAACCTCGGGCTCAGAATCTGTCAGTTGAATCTACTTTTCCTGTCCCGAAAACGTGTCAACAATTGTGTTGGGGAATGTGACAAAAGGTGACATTCCTGCATCCTGCACAATGGGGTTGGGAGGTTGTTTGAAAGGAGATGCAGAAAGTGTCAATTAGATTGTGTCTCTTTGCAGAAGTTGAGTATTTCACAGGAGATGCCTTGAGATAAAGGAAAGTTTTACCAATGTCTGCGTAACTTTCAAAGTCTCCAGACGCATGAAGGGGGCAGAGATTTTGTAATATTCAGAGCAGGAGATGGCAGACAATCACAGAATTGAAGATGTGAGGCCATCTCTTGTTTCTGAATGTCAATCTGTAGCTTTTAAACTTTAGTCCTGGGCTAATCATTCCAAGTTTGCAATCCCACACTTTGCTGTTGTGACTTTTGAGTTGTAAATTTTCTGAAATTGATTCTGTAATAAAAATCCCTGCAGGATGCAATGATTCCCATTCTGTCTGCTGCTGCCAAGCCCCAGTTTGTGTCTCAGTTTCACTATTTATCAACCATTCCTACACTGCAGAATGAGGCCATTCAGCCCAACAAGCCTGCCCCAACAATAATCCCACCCACGCCCAAATCCCCCTGACACTAAGGGGCAATTTAGCAAACGTGCAAACTCCACACAGACAGTCACTCGAGGCGGGGAATCGAACACAGATCCCTGGCGCTGTGAGTCAGCAGTGCTAACCACTGTGCCACCGTGTCGCCCGGTGATGAGACAGAACATTTGCCAAAGTGCACAGAAATAGGCAGCATTGTCAGCATTTTAGCTGGAAGCTTCAAATGACAAAGGGATCTTAATAGTAGAGTCACAGAATCCCTGCAGTGCAGAAGGAGACCATTCAGCCCATCGAGTCTGTACTGACTCTCTGACACAGTATCTTACCAAGGCCCTTGACCCAGCCCTATCCCCGTAACCCCACACATTTACCTGAATCCACCGAACCAACACAGGTTTGGACAGGAAACGGCAATTTACTGTGTCCAATCCACAAATTTGGAAAATACTGGGATGGATTCAGAAATGGTTTCCGGGCAGAAAACAGAGCTCAGATACAAATGGGCCCTTTGGCCCAACTTTTCCCTGCCACCCAGTTTTTACCATAAAGCTCGTATCAAATGCCTTGCGTTTGGCCCAAATCCCTCCATACCAATCTTACCAGAAGAACTGTCTGAATGCTTTTTAAAATATAAAATTGTGTCCGCTTCTACTACGACCTCTGGCAGCTTGTTCTAATCCCTCACCACCCTATGTGTGAAAAGAATTGCCCTCTGGACCCTCTCCCCTCTCACCTTAAACCTATGTCTTGTAGTTTAAGACTGCCCTCCCTTTTGGAAAAGATGTTGACGAGCTTATCAAAGAACAAAGAGAATTACAGCACAGGAACAGGCTCTTCGGCCCTCCAAGCCTGCAGCAACCATGCTGCCCGACTGAACTAAAACCCCCTACCCTTCCGGGGACCATATCCCTCTATTCCCATCCTATTCATGTATTTGTCCAGACGTTCCGTAAAACTCACTATCGTATCTGCTTCCACTCCCTCCCCCGGCAGCGAGTTCCAGGCACCCACCACCTTCTGTGTAAAAAAACTTGCCTTGTACATCTCCTTTAAACCTTGCCCCTCACACCTTAAACCTGTGCCCCCTAGATTTTGAATCTTCCACCCTGGTACAAAGCTTCTGACTATCCACTCTGTCCATGCCCCTCATAATCTTGTAGAATTCTATCAGGTCGCCCCTCAACCTCCGTCGTTCCAGTGAGAACAAAGCAAGTTTCTCCAATCTCTCCTCAGAGCTAATGCCCTCCATACCAGGCAACATCCTGGTAAATCTTTTCTGAACCCTCTCCAAATTCTCCACATCTTTCTGATAGTGTGTCGATCAGAATTGAACACTATATTCCAAGTGCGGCCTAACTAAGGTTCTATAAAGCTGCTATATCCATGCCCTCATTATTTTAGAGACCTCTAGAAGAACACCACTAAGCCAACTCAAGGGAAAAAAGGTCCCAGAGTATCCAGCCTCTCATTCTAACTCAAACCATCAGGACCCCATAGCATCCCAGTAATTCTTTTCTGCACACTTTCTAGCTTAATAATCTCCTTTTTATAAGGTGACCAGAACTATACACAGCATTCCAAGTGTGGTCTCACCAATGTCTTGTACAACTCCAACAAGACGTCCCAACTCCTCTATTCCATGTTCTGACCAATGAAACCCAGCATGTGGAATGCCTTCTTCACCACCCTATCCACCTGTGACTCCACTTTCATGGAGCTATCAATCTGTACCCCGAGATCCCTTTGTTCTGTAACTCTCACCAATACCCTACCATTAACTGAGTAAGTCCTGTGTTGGTTCGATCCACCAAAATGTATCCGCTTGCATTTATCTAAATTAAACTCCATCTGCCATTCAACAGCCCACTGGCCCAATTGATCAAGATCCCATTGCAACCCGAGATAACCTTCTTCACTGTCCACTATGCCACAAATCTTGGTGTCAACTGCAAACTTACAAACCATGCCTCCTAAATTCTCATCCAAATCATTAATATAAATAACAAATAACAGTGGACCCAGCACCGATCCCTGAGGCACCCCGCTGGTCACAGGCCCCCAGTTTGACAAAAAAACAACCCTCTACAACCACCCTCTGTCTTCTGTCATCCAGCCTATTTTATATCCATTTGGCTACCTCACCCTGGATCCCGTGAGATTTAACCAAATCCTGTCTGCTTTTGTTTTTAAAAGTTTACATGTTTAAACACTGAAACGTCTTGCCCTTGTTGGGAATATCACTGCGGTTTGAGAAAAGCAAACACTGATCCCACACTCAACACCCCCAAAACACAGGACTGAGCAGAGAGTGTGAAATGTGACTGGTGTGAGTGTGGATTGTCTTTTAAAAGTGGGTAAGAAACACTCCTCCATTTTCAAATCTTTACCTTGCTTATGTAGCGTCTCGGACTCCCCTGTCACTCACCATCCATCTGAATTAATCTCTATTTCTCACTGTCTAACTGTTACTCTCTGCATTGCTCCCTCTCCCTATCTCTCTGTTACTCTGTATCGCTCCATCTCTCTCTCTTCCTCTCTCTCTCTCTCTCTCCCTCTCCCTCTCTATCCCTCTCATCCACCATGTTGTTTATCGTTAAGGGGTCTAATCACGGAGAATTCAAACACTCTTTCTGTTTCTGTCTTGGCAGAATTAGCAACTTGAGTGGATATTTCAAGACTGGATTCACACAATACAGACAGAACGCTGGTGAGCTCAGTACACGTGGTACCTGAATGTTACAATAAGATAGAATCTGTATTCAGACAACTGTCACCCCACAGGGTCCAAACTTCACCGTGTTAATTTGATTTGATTTGATTGATTTGTGTTGGGATGCAGTGAAAAGTATTGTTTCTTGTGCGCTATACAGACAAAACATTCCGTACATAGAGTACACAGGGAGAAGGAGAGGAAAGGGTGCAGAATATCGTGTTGCAGTTACCGATAGACTGTAGAAAAAGATCAGCTCACACACACACTCTCTCTTACACACTCTTAGACACACACATAATCTCACACACACACACACGCTCTCTCTCTCACACACACACACTCTCTCACACACTCAGACACACATACTATCTCACACACACACACACTCTCTCTCACACACACGCACTCTCTCTCACACACACACACTCTCACACTCTCAGGCACACACATACTATCTCACACACACACTCTCTCACACTTTCAGACACACACACTCTCTCTCTCACACACACACACGTTCTCTCTCTCTCACACATACACTCTCTCACACTCTCAGACACACACATACTCTCTCTCTCACACACACACTCTCTCACACACACACACTCTCTCTCTCTCACACACACCCTCTCTCACACACACACTCTCTCTCACACACACACACACTTTCTCTCAGACGCACGCTGTCTCCATCACACATTGTCTCTCTTTCTCACACTCTCCCTCTCACACACACACACAAACTCATATTCCCTCTCTCACACACACATTCTCTCTCACACACACAATGTGGAGGGAGATTTACGCTGTATCTCACCCGATGCTGTACCTGTCCTGGGTGTGTTTGATGTGTGGCAGCTTTTCCCTGTATCTATCCCCATGCTGTATCTGTCATTGGAATAT
>NW_027590557.1:147500-157500 GCF_964213995.1 Mustelus asterias
CGTGCTGTACCTGTCCTGTGTGTGTTTGATGGGGGACAGTGTAGAGGGAGCTTTACTCTGTATCGAACCCCGTGCTGTACCTGTCCTGGGAGTGTTTGATGGGGGACAGTGTAGAGGGAGCTTTACTCTGTATCTAACCCCATGCTGTATCTGTCCTGGGAGTGTTTGATGGGGGACAGTTTAGAGGGAGCTTCACTCTGTATCTAACCCCGTGCTGTACCTGTCCTGGGAGTGTTTGATGGGGACAGTGTAGAGGGAGCTTCACTCTGGATCTAAACCCGTGCTGTCCCTGTCCTGGGAGTGTTTGATGGGGACAGTGTAGAGGGAGCTTTACTCTGTATCTAACCCCGTGCTGTAACTGTCCTGCGAGTGTTTGATGGGGATAGTGCAGAGGGAGCTTTACTCTGTATCTAACCCTGTGCTGTACCTGTCCTGGGAGTGTTTGATGGGGACAGTGTAGAGGGAGCTTCACTCTGGATCTAAACCCGTGCTGTCCCTGTCCTGCGAGTGTTTAATGGGGACAGTGTCGAGGGAGCTTTACTCTGTACCTAACCCCGTGCTGTACCTGTCCTGCGAGTGTTTAATGGGGACAGTGTCGAGGGAGCTTTACTCTGTACCTAACCCTGTGCTGTACCTGTCCTGGAAGTGTTTGATGGGGACAGGAATTACAGCACAGGAACAGTCCCTTCGGCCCTCCATGCCTGCACCAACCATGCTGCCCGACTGAACTAAAACCCCCTACCCTTCCGGGGACCATATCCCTCTATTCCCATCCTATTCATGTATTTGTCCAGACGTTCCGTAAAACTCACTATCGTATCTGCTTCCACTCCCTCCCCCGGCAGCGAGTTCCAGGCACCCACCACCCTCTGTGTAAAAAAACTTGCCTTGTACATCTCCTTTAAACCTTGTCCCTCGCACCTTAAACCTGTGCCCCCTAGTAATTGACTCTTCAACCCTGGTAAAAAGCTTCTGACTATCCACTCTGTCCATGCCTCTCATAATCTTGTAGATTTCTATCAGGTCGCCCCTCAACCTCCGTCGTTCCAGTGAGAACAAACCAAGTTTCTCCAATCTCTCCTCAGAGCTAATGCCCTCCATACCAGGCAACATCCTGGTAAATCTTTTCTGAACCCTCTCCAAATTCTCCACATCTTTCTGGTCGTGTGTCGATCAGAATTGAACACTATATTCCAAGTGCGGCCTAACTAAGGTTCTGTAAAGCTGCTGTATCCATGCCCTCATTATTTTAGAGACCTCTATAAGAACACCACTAAGCCAACTCAAGGGAAAAAAAGTCCCAGAGTATCCAGCCTCTCATTATAACTCAAACCATCAGGACCCCATAGCATCCCAGTCATTCTTTTCTGCACACTTTCTTGCTTAATAATCTCCTTTTTATAAGGGTGACCAGAACAATACACAGCATTCCAAGTGTGGTCTTACCAATGTCTTGTACAACTTCAACAAGACGTCCCAACTCCTGTATTCCATGTTCTGACCAATGAAACCAAGCATGTGGAATGCCTTCTTCACCACTCTATCCACCTGTGACTCCACTTTCAAGGAGCTGTCAATCTGTACCCCCGAGATCTCTTTGTTCTGTAACTCTCAGCAACACCCTACCATTAACTGAGTAAGTCCTGTGTTGGTTCGATCCACCAAAATGTATCACCTTGCATTTATCTAAATTAAACTCCATCTGCCATTCAACAGCCCACTGGCCCAATTGATCAAGATCCCATTGCAACCCGAGATAACCTTCTTCACTGTCCACTATGCCACAAATCTTGGTGTCAACTGCAAACTTACAAACCATGCCTCCTAAATTCTCATCCAAATCATTAATATAAATGACAAATAACAGTGGACCCAGCACCGATCCCTGAGGCACCCCGCTGGTCACAGGCCCCCAGTTTGACAAAAAAAACAACCCTCTACAACCACCCTCTGTCTTCTGTCATCCAGCCTATTTTATATCCATTTGGCTACCTCACCCTGGATCCCGTGAGATTTAACCAAATCCTGTCTGCTTTTGTTTTTAAAAGTTTACATGTTTAAACACTGAAACGTCTTGCCCTTGTTGGGAATATCACTGCGGTTTGAGAAAAGCAAACACTGATCCCACACTCAACACCCCCCAACACAGGACTGAGCAGAGAGTGTGAAATGTGACTGGTGTGAGTGTGGATTGTCTTTTAAAAGTGGGTAAGAAACACTCCTCCATTTTCAAATCTTTACCTTGCTTATGTAGCGTCTCGGACTCCCCTGTCACTCACTATCCATCTGAATTAATCTCTATTCCTCACTGTCTAACTGTTACTCTCTGCATTGCTCCCTCTCCCTATCTCTCTGTTACTCTCCATCGCTCCATCTCTCTCTCTTCCTCTCTCTCTCTATCCCTCTCATCCACCATGTTGTTTATCGTTAAGGGGTCTAATCACGGAGAATTCAAACACTCTTTCTGTTTCTGTCTTGGCAGAATTAGCAACATGAGTGGAGATTTCAAGACTGGATTCACACAATACAGACAGAACGCTGGTGAGCTCAGTACACGTGGTACCTGAATGTTACAATAAGATAGAATCTGTATTCAGACAACTGTCACCCCACAGGGTCCAAACTTCACCGTGTTAATTTGATTTGATTTGATTGATTTGTATTGGGATGCAGTGAAAAGTATTGTTTCTTGTGCGCTATACAGACAAAACATTCTGTACATAGAATACACAGGGAGAAGGAGAGGAAAGGGTGCAGAATATCATGTTGCAGTTACCGATAGGGTGTGGAGAAAGATCAGCTCACACACACACACTCTCTCTTACACACTCTTAGACACACACATAATCTCACACACACACACGCTCTCTCTCTCTCACACACACACTCTCACACACTCTCAGACACACATACTATCTCACACACACACTCTCTCACACACACGCACTCTCTCTCACACACACACACTCTCACACTCTCAGACACACACATACTATCTCACACACACACTCTCTCTCACACACACGCACTCTCTCTCACACACACATACTCTCACACTCTCAGACACACACATACTATCTCACACACACACACACTCTCTCACACACGCTCTCTCTCTCTCACACACACACACGTTCTCTCTCTCTCACACATACACTCTCTCACACTCTCAGACACACACATACTCTCTCTCACACACACACTCTCTCTCTCTCTCTCACACACTCTCTCACACTTTCAGACACACACACTCTCTCTCACACACACACACACTCTCTCTCTCTCACACACACTCTCTCTCACACACACACTCTCTCTCACACACACACACACACTCTCTCTCAGACGCACTCTGTCTCCATCACACATTGTCTCTTTCTCACACTCTCCCTCTCACACACACACACAAACTCATATTCTCTCTCACACACACACATTCTCTCTCTCACACACACAATGTGGAGGGAGATTTACGCTGTACCTCACCCGATGCTGTACCTGTCCTGGGTGTGTTTGATGTGTGGCAGCTTTTCCCTGTATCTATCCCCATGCTGTATCTGTCATTGGAATATTTGATCGTCATGATGTGGAGATTTGATAGTTATTTGATAGTGACAGTGTAGAGGGAGCTTTATCTGTATCTAACCCCGTGGTGTGCCTGTCCTGGGGATGTTTGATGGGAACAGTGTAGAGGGAGGTTTACTCTGTATCTAACCCCGTGCTGCACCTGTCCTGGGAGTGTTTGATGGGGACAGTGTAGAGGGAGCTTTACGCTGTATCTAACCCCGTGCTGTATCTGTCCTGGGGATGTTTGATGGGGACAGTGTAGAGAGAGCTTTACTCTGTATCTAACCCCGTGCTGTATCTGTCCTGGGTGTGTTTGATGGGGACAGTGTAGAGAGAGCTTTACTCTGTATCTAACCCCGTGCTGTGTCTGTCCTGGGAGTGTTTAATGGGAACAGTGTCGAGGGAGCTTTACTCTGTATCGAACTCTGTGCTGTACCTGTACCTTTCCTGGGAGTGTTTGATGGGAACAGTGTCGAGGGAGCATTACTTTGCATCTAATCCCGTGTTTCAGTTACTGATAGACTGTAGAGGAAGATCAGGTCACACACACGCTCTCCTTACACACTCTCAGATACACACACACACACACACGCTCTCTCTGTCTCTCACACACACATACACTATCTCTTACGCACTCTCTCACTCACACACATGCTCTTTCTGTCTGTCACACACACTTTATCTCTCACACACATTCTCTCTCACACACACTTTCACGCTCACACACTCTCACCCGTGCATTCTCTCCAACTGTCACACTCTCACACACATGCACTCACTCTCTCACACATGCACTCACTCTCTCAAACATGTACTCTCTCACACAGAAACTCTCACTCACACACACACTCTCTCTCACACACACACTCTCTCTCACACACACACTCTCTCTCACACACACACTCTCTCACACACACACTCTCTCTCACACACACACTCTCTCTCTCACACACACTCTCTCACACACACACTCTCTCTCACACACACTCTCTCTCACACACACACGCTCTCTCTCTCGCACACACTGTCTCTCGCACACGCTCTCTCTCTCGCACACTCTCTCGCACACACTCTCTCTCTCGCACACACTCTCTCTCTCACACACACTCTCTCTCTCACACACACACTCTCTCTCACACACGCACTCTCTCTCACGCACATGCACTCTCTCACGCACACACTCTCTCTCTCACACACACACTCTCTCTCTCACAGACACACACTCACTCTCATGCACACGCTCTCTCTCGCACACACACTCTCTCGCACACACTCTCTCGCACACACTCTCTCTCTCGCACACACTTTCTCTCTCACACACACTCTTTCTCACACACACACACACTTTCTCACACACAATCTCTCTCACACACACACTCTCTCTCCCTCTCTCACACACACACACACACACACACACACACACACACACACACACACACACACACACACACACACACACACACACACACACACACACAGAATGATGGGGCAAAATGTAGAGGAAGATTTGAGCTGTATCTAACCCCGTGCTGTACCTGTCCTGGGTGTGTTTGATGTGCACAATGTGGAGGCAGCTTTTCCTTTAATCTAGCACCATGCTGTATCTGTCATTGGATTATTTGATGGGGACAGTGTATAGGGAGCTTCTCTCTGTATCTAACCCCGTGCTGTACCTGTCCTGGGAGTGTTTGATGGGGACAGTGTCGAGGGAGCTTCACTCTGTATCTAAACCCGTGCTGTACCTGTCCTGGGAGTGTTTGATGGGGATAGTGTTGAGGGAGCTTTATCTGTATCTAACCCTGTGCTGTACCTGTCCTGGATGTGTTTGATGGGGGACAGTGTCGAGGGAGCTTTACTCTGTATCTAACCCCATGCTGTACCTGTCCTGGGAGTGTTTGATGGGGATAGTGTCGAGGGAGCTTTACTTTATATCTAACCACTTGCTGTATCTGTCCTGGGAGTGTTTGATGGGGACAGTGAAGAGGGAGCTTTACTCTGTATCTAACCCCATGCTGTACCTGTCCTTGGTTTGTCTGATGGGGATATTGTAGAGAGAGCTTTACTCCATATCTAACCCCCTGCTGTATCTGTTGTTCAAGTGTTTGATGGGGATAGTGGAGAGGGAGTTTTACTCTGTATCTAACCCATGCTGTCCCTGTCCTGGGAGTGTTTGATGGGGACAGAATCGAGGGAGCCTTTCTCTGTATCTAAACCAGTGCTGTACCTGTCCTGGGCGAGTTTGTTGGGGACAGTGCAGAGGGAGCTTTACTCTGTATCTAACCCTGTGCTGTATCTGTCCTTGGTGTGTTTGATGGGGACAGTGTAGAGGGAGTTTTACTCTATATTTAACCCCAGGCTGTATCTGTTCTGGGACTGTTTGATGGGGACAGTGTACAGTGAGCTTTACTCTGTATCTAACCCCGTGCTGTACCTGTCCTGGGTGAGTTTGATGTGCACAATGTGGAGGCAGCTTTTCCTTTAATCTAGCACCATGCTGTATCTGTCATTGGATCATTTGATAGTGACAGTCTATAGGGAGCTTCACTCTGTATCTAAACCCTTGCTGTACCTGTCCTGGGTGTGTTTGATGGGGGACAGTATAGAGGGAGGTTTACTCTGTATCTAACCCCGTGCTGTACCTGTCCTGGGAGTGTTTGATGGGGACAGTGTTGTGGGAGCTTCACTCTGTATCTAAACCCGTGCTGTACCTGTCCTGGGAGTGTTTGATGGAGACAGTGTCGAGGGAGCTTGACTCTGTATCGAACCCCGTGCTGTCCCTGTCCTGTGAGTGTTTGATGGAGACAGTGTCGAGGGAGCTTTGCTCTGTATCTTACCCTGTGCTGTCCCTGTCCTGCGAGTGTTTGTTGGGGACAGTGTAGAGGGAGCTTTACTCTGTCTCGAACCCTGTGCTGTCCCAGTCCTGCGAGTGTTTGATGGGGGACAGTGTCGAGGGAGCTTTACTCTGTACCTAACCCTGTGCTGTACCTGTCCTGGGAGTGTTTGATGGGGACAGGACTTGAGGGACATTGGATTTTAGACAATGTTTAGGGTTTTAGACTTTTCGGAGTGAAATTCAGGAACACTTTGCCACACCAGGTGTGATATTAGTTTGGAACTACCTTCTATAATTCACAGTTGATGCTCAGTCGCTTATTAATGTTCAAACCTGAAGTTGATAGCTGGTATTTTACATCAGGAGAAGCAATTTAATATCAATGGGTCAATGTTAAAATGGATGCAGGAACAGAGAGACCTGGGCTTTCAGTTCATTTTTACATCTTAAAGATTCAACCTGGGGCTCAGAATCTATCAGTTGAATCTACTTTTCCTGTCCCGAAAACGTGTCAACAATTGTGTTGGGGAATGTGACAAAAGGTGACATTCCTGCATCCTGCACAGTGGGGTTGGGAGGTTGTTTGAAAGGAGATTCAGAAAGTGTCAATTAGATTGTGTCTCTTTGCAGAAGTTGAGTATTTCACAGGAGATGCCGCGAGATAAAGGAACGTTTTACCAATGTCTGCGTAACTTTCAAAGTCTCCAGACGCATGAAGGGGGCAGAGATTTTGTAATATTCAGAGCAGGAGATGGGGGACAATCACAGAATTGAAGATGTGAGGCCATCTCTTGTTTCTGAATGTCAATCTGTAGCTTTTAAACTTTAGCCCTGGGCTAATCATTCCAAGTTTGCAATCCCACACTTTGCTGTTGTGGATTTTGAGTTGTAAATTTTCTGAAATTGATTCTGTAATAAAAATCCCTGCAGGATGCAATGATTCCCATTCTGTCTGCTGCTGCCAAGCCCCAGTTTGTGTCTCAGTTTCACTCTTTATCAGCCATTTAAGATCCAAGAGTCATAGAATTCCTACACTGCAGAATGAGGCCATTCAGCCCAACAAGCCTGCCCCGACAATAATCCCACCCAGGCCCGAATTCCCCTGACACTAAGGGGCAATTTAGCAAACGTGCAAACTCCACACAGACAGTCACTCGAGGCGGGGAATCGAACCCAGATCCCTGGCGCTGTGAGTCAGCAGTGCTAACCACTGTGCCACCGTGTCGCCCGGTGATGAGACAGAACGTTTGCCAAAGTGCACAGAAATAGGCAGCATTGTCAGCATTTTAGCTGGAAGCTTCAAATGACAAAGGGATCTTAATAACAGAGTCACAGAATCCCTGCAGTGCAGAAGGAGACCATTCAGCCCATCGAGTCTGTACTGACTCTCTGACACAGTATCTTACCAAGGCCCTTGACCCAGCCCTATCCCCGTAACCCCACACATTTACCTGAATCCACCGAACCAACACAGCTTTGGACAGGAAACGGCAATTTACTGTGTCCAATCCACAAATTTGGAAAATACTGGGATGGATTGAGAAATGGTTTCCTGGCAGAAAACAGAGCTCAGATACAAATGGGCCCTTTGGCCCAACTTTTCCCTGCCACCCAGTTTTTACCATTAAGCTCGTATCAAATGCCTTGCGTTTGGCCCAAATCCCTCCATACCAATCTTACCAGAATAACTGTCTAAATGCTTTTTAAAATATAAAATTGTATCCGCTTCTACTACGACCTCTGGCAGCTTGTTCCAATCCCTCACCACCCTCTGTGTGAAAAGAATTGCCCTCTGGACCCTCTCCCCTCTCACCTTAAACCTGTGTCTTCTAGTTTTAGACTCCCCTCCCTTTTGGAAAAGATGTTGACGAGCTTATCACAGAACAAAGAGAATTACAGCACAGGAACAGGCCCTTGGGCCCTCCAAGCCTGCACCAACCATGCTGCCCGACTGAACTAAAACCCCCTACCCTTCCGGGGACCGTATCCCTCTATTCCCATCCTGTTCATGTATTTGTCCAGACGTTCCGTAAAACTCACTATCGTATCTGCTTCCACTACCTCCCCCGGCAGCGAGTTCCAGGCACCCACCACCCTCTGTGTAAAAAAACTTGCCTTGTACATCTCCTTTAAACCTTGCCCCTCACACCTTAAACCTATGCCCCCTAGATTTTGAATCTTCCACCCTGGTAAAAAGCTTCTGACTATCCACTCTGTCCATGCCCCTCATAATCTTGTAGAATTCTATCAGGTCTCCCCTCAACCTCCGTCGTTCCAGTGAGAACAAACCAAGTTTCTCCAATCTCTCCTCAGAGCTAATGCCCTCCATACCAGGCAACATCCTGGTAAATCTTTTCTGAACCCTCTCCAAATTCTCCACATCTTTCTGGTAGTGTGTCGATCAGAATTGAACACTATATTCCAAGTGCGGCCTAACTAAGGTTCTATAAAGCTGCTGTATCCATGCCCTCATTATTTGAGAGACCTCTAGAAGAACACCACTAAGCCAACTCAAGGGGAAAAAAGTCCCAGAGTATCCAGCCTCTCATTATAACTCAAACCATCAGGACCCCATAGCATCCGAGTAATTCTTTTCTGCACACTTTCTAGCTTAATAATCTCCTTTCTATAAGGGTTACCAGAACAATACACAGCATTCCAAGTGTGGTCTTACCAATGTCTTGTACAACTTCAACAAGACGTCCCAACTCCTGTGTTCAATGTTCTGACCAATGAAACCAAGCATGTGGAATGCCTTCTTCACCACTCTATCCACCTGTGACTCCACTTTCAAGGAGCTATCAATCTGTACCCCGAGATCTCTTTGTTCTGTAACTCTCACCAACACCCTACCATTAACTGAGTAAGTCCTGTGTTGGTTCGATCCACCAAAATGTATCACCTCGCATTTATCTAAATTAAACTCCATCTGCCATTCAACAACCCACTGGCCCAATTGATCAAGATCCCATTGCAACCCGAGATAACCTTCTTCACTGTCCACTATGCCACAAATCTTGGTGTCAACTGCAAACTTACAAACCATGCCTCCTAAATTCTCATCCAAATCATTAATATAAATGACAAATAACAGTGGACCCAGCACCGATCCCTGAGGCACCCCGCTGGTCACAGGCCCCCAGTTTGACCAAAAAAACAACCCTCTACAACCACCCTCTGTCTTCTGTCATCAAGCCTATTTTATATCCATTTGGCTACCTCACCCTGGATCCCGTGAGATTTAACCAAATCCTGTCTGCTTTTGTTTTTAAATGTTTACATTTTTAAACACTGAAACCTCTTGCCCTTGTTGGGAATATCAGTGCGGTTTGAGAAAAGCAAACACTGATCCCACACTCAACACCCCCCAACACAGGACTGAGCAGAGAGTGTGAAATGTGACTGGTGTGAGTGTGGATTGTCTTTTAAAAGTGGGTAAGAAACACTCCTCCATTTTCAAATCTTTACCTTGCTTATGTAGCGTCTCGGACTCCCCTGTCACTCACTATCCATCTGAATTAATCTCTATTCCTCACTGTCTAACTGTTACTCTCTGCATTGCTCCCTCTCCCTATCTCTCTGTTACTCTCCATCGCTCCA
>NW_027590557.1:160000-162500 GCF_964213995.1 Mustelus asterias
TGCTGTATATGTCCTCGGAGTGTTAGATGAGGACAGTGAAGTGGGAGCTTTACTCTGTACCTAACCACTTGCTGTATCTGTGCTGGGCGAGTTTGATGGGGACAGTGTAGAGGGAGATTTAATCTGTATCTAACCCCGTGCTGTACCTGTCCTGGGAGTGTTTGATGGGGACAGTGTCGAGGGAGATTTAATCTGTATCTCACCCCGTGCTGTGTCTGTTCCGGGAGTGTTTGATGGGGACAGTGTTCAGGTAGATTTACTCTGTATCTAACCCCATGCTGTACCTGTCCTGGGAGTGTTTGATGGGGACAGTGTCGAGGGAGCTTTACTCTACATCTAACCACTTGCTGTATCTGTCATGGGAGTGTTTCATGGGGACAGTGAAGAGGGAGATTTACTCTGTATCTAACCCCGTGCTGTACCTGTCCTTGGTTTGTCTGATGGGGATATTGTAGAGGGAGCTTTACTCCATATCTAACCCCCTGCTGTATCTGTCCTTGGAGTGTTTGATGGGGATAGTGCAGAGGGAGCTTTACTCTGTATCTAACCCATGCTGTCCCTGCCCTGGGAGTGTTTGATGGGGACAGTATCGAGGGTGCTTTACTCTGTATCTAAACCCGTGCTGTACCTGTCCTTGGTTTGTTTGATGGGGACAGTGTAGAGGGAGCTTTACTCTGTATCTAACCCTGTGCTGTACCTGTCCTGGGAGTGTTTGATGGAGACAGTGTAGAGGGAGCTTTAATCTGTATCTAACCCCGTGCTGGACCTGTCCTGGGAGTATTTGATGGGGACAGTGTAGAGGGAGCTTTACTCTGTATCTAACCCCGTGCTGTAACTGTTCTGGGAGTGTTTGTTGGGAACAGTGCAGAGGGAGATTTACCCTGGATCTAACCCCGTGTTGTATCTGTCCTGGGAGTGTTTGTTGGGGACAGTGCAGAGGTAGATTTACTCTGTATCGAACCCCGTGCTGTATCTGTCCTTGGTTTGTTTGATGGGGACAGTATCGAGGGAGATTTACTCTGTATCTAAACCCGTGTGTACCTGTCCTGGGCAAGTTTGTTGGGGACAGTGCAGAGGGAGCTTTACTCTGTATCTAACCCTGTGCTGTATCTGTCCTTGGTTTGTTTGATGGGGACAGTGTCGAGGGAGTTTTACTCTATATTTAACCCCAGGCTGTATCTGTTCTGGGACTGTTTGATGGGGACAGTGTACAGTGAGCTTTAATCTGTATCTAACCCTGTGCTGTACCTGTCCTGGGAGTGTTTGATGGGGACAGTGTAGAGGGAGCTTTACTCTGTATCTAACCCCGTGCTGTATCTGTCCTGGGTGTGTTGGATGGGGACAGTGTAGGGGGAGCTTTACTCTGTATCATACTCTGTATCAAACTCTGTGCTGTGTCTGTCCTGGGAGTGTTTGATGGGAGCAGTGTAGAGAGAGCTTTACTCTGTATCGAACTCTGTACCGTACCTGTACCTTTCCAGGGAGTGTTTGATGGGAACAGTGTCGAGGGAGCTTTACTTTGCATCTAATCCCGTGTTTCAGTTACTGATAGACTGTAGAGGAAGATCAGGTCACACACACGCTCTCCTTACACACTCTCAGATACACACACACACACACACATGCTCTCTCTGTCTCTCACACACACACATGCTCTCTCTGTCTCTCACACACACATACACTATCTCTTACGCACTCTCTCACTCACACACATGCTCTTTCTCTCTGTCACACACACTTTCTCTCTCACACACTTTCTCTCTGTCACACACTTTCACGCTCACACACTCTCACCCATGCACTCTCTCTCACTGACACACTCTCACACACATGCACACAGTCTCTCACTCACATACACTCACTCTCACACACATACACTCTATCTCAAACATATACTCTCACTCACACACACACTCTCTCTCACACACACACTCTCACTCACACACACACACTCACTCACACACACACTCTCACTCACACACACACTCTCACTCACACACACACTCTCTCTCACACACACACTCTCACTCACACACACACTCTCTCTCACACACACACTCTCACTCACACACACACTCTCACACACACACACTCTTTCTCTCGCACACACTCTCTCTCTCTCACACAGACAGACTCTCTCTCACGCACACGCTCTCACACACACACACACACACACTCTCTCACACACACACACTCTCTCACACACGCCCTCTCTCTCACTCTCTCTCACACACACGGTCTCTCTCACTCACACACACTCTGTCTCTCACACACTCTCTCACACACACACACACTCTCTCACACACACACTCGCTCTCTCTCACACACAGACTCTCTCACACACACTCTCTCTCACACACACTCTCTCTCACACACACACTCTCTCTCACACACACACTCTCTCTCACACACACACACACTCTCTCTCTCTCACACACACAACGATGGGCAAAATGTAGAGGAAGATTTGAGCTGTATATAAACCCGTGCTGTACCTGTC
>NW_027590557.1:167500-215000 GCF_964213995.1 Mustelus asterias
TGGAGACAGTGTAGAGGGAGCTTCACTCTGTATCTAACCCCGTGCTGTACCTGTCCTGGGTGTGTTTGATGGGGGACAGTGTAGAGGGAGCTTTACTCTGTATCTAACCCGTGCTGTCCCTGTCCTGCGAGTGTTTGATGGAGACAGTGTCGAGGGAGATTTAATCTGTATCTCACCCCGTGCTGTGTCTGTTCCGGGAGTGTTTGATGGGGACAGTGTAGAGGTAGATTTACTCTGTATCTAACCCCATGCTGTACCTGTCCTGGGAGTGTTTGATGGGGACAGTGTCGAGGGAGCTTTACTCTACATCTAACCACTTGCTGTATCTGTCATGGGAGTGTTTCATGGGGACAGTGAAGAGGGAGCTTTACTCTGTATCTAACCCCGTGCTGTACCTGTCCTTGGTTTGTCTGATGGGGATATTGTAGAGGGAGCTTTACACCATATCTAACCCCCTGCTGTATCTGTCCTTGGAGTGTTTGATGGGGATAGTGCAGAGGGAGCTTTACTCTGTATCTAACCCATGCTGTCCCTGTCCTGGGAGTGTTTGATGGGGACAGTATCGAGGGAGCTTTACTCTGTATCTAAACCCGTGCTGTACCTGTCCTTGGTTTGTTTGATGGGGACAGTGCAGAGGGAGCTTTACTCTATGTCTAACCCCGTGCTGTATCTGTTCTAGGACTGTTATATGGGGACAGTGTACAGTGAGCTTTAATCTGTATCTAACCCCGTGCTGTATCTCTCCTGGGTGTGTTGGATGGGGACAGTGTAGAGGGAGCTTTACTCTGTATCGAACTCTGTGCTGTGTCTGTCCTGGGAGTGTTTGATGGGAACAGTGCAGAGAGAGCTTTACTCTGTATCGATCTCTGTGCTGTACCTGTACCTTTCCTGGGAGTGTTTGATGGGAACAGTGTCGAGGGACCTTTACTTTGCATCTAATCCCGTGTTTCAGTTACTGATAGACTGTCGAGGGAGATCAGGTCACACAGACGCTCTCTTTACACCCTCTCAGACACACACACACATGCTCTCTCTGTCTCACACACACACATACACTATCTCTTACGCACTCTCTCACTCACACGCATGCTCTTTCTCTCTGTCACACACACACACTCTCTCTCACACACACTCTCTCTCACACACACACTCTCTCTCTCTCACACACTCTCTCTCTCTCACACACTCTCTCTCTCACACACACACTCTCTCTCACACACACACTCTCTCTCACACACACTCTCTCTCACACACACACTCTCTCTCTCTCACACACTCTCTCTCTCACACACACTCTCTCTCTCACACACACACATGCTCTCTCTGTCTCTCACACACACATACACTATCTCTTACGCACTCTCTCACTCACACACATGCTCTTTCTCTCTGTCACACACACACACTCTCTCTCACACACACTCTCTCTCACACACACACTCTCTCTCACACACTCTCTCTCTCACACACACTCTCTCTCTCACACACACACTCTCTCTCTCGCACACACTCTCTCTCACACACACTCTCTCTCTCTCACACACACTCTCTCTCTCACACACACACACTCTCTCTCTCGCACACACTCTCTCTCTCACACACACTCTCTCACACACACTCTGTCTCTCACACACACACTCTTTCTCACACACACACTCTCTCTAACACACCCTCTCTCTCACGCACACACTCTCTCTCGCACACACACTCTCTCTCGCACACACACTCTCTCTCTCGCACACACTCTCTCACACACACTCTGTCTCTCACACACACTCTGTCTCTCACACACACTCTGTCTCTCACACACACTTTCTCACACACTCTCTCGTACACACACTCTCTCTCACACACACACACTCTCTCTCTCACACACACATTCTTTCACACACACTCTCTCACACACACACACTCTCTCTCACACACACACACTCTCTCTCACACACACACACTCTCTCTCACACACACATTCTCTCACACGCACACACACACTCTATCACACACACACACACACAATGATGGGCAAAATGTAGAGGAAGATTTGAGCTGTATCTAACATAGAACATAGAACATAGAACATTACAGCGCAGAACAGGCCCTTCGGCCCACGATGTTGCACCGACCAGTTAAAAAAAAAACTGTGACCCTCCAACCTAAACCAATTTCTTTTCGTCCATGAACCTATCTACGGATCTCTTAAACGCCCCCAAACTAGGCGCATTTACTACTGATGCTGGCAGGGCATTCCAATCCCTCACCACCCTCTGGGTAAAGAACCTACCCCTGACATCGGTTCTATAACTACCCCCCCTCAATTTAAAGCCATGCCCCCTCGTGCTGGATTTCTCCATCAGAGGAAAAAGGCTATCACTATCCACCCTATCTAAACCTCTAATCATCTTATATGTTTCAATAAGATCCCCTCTTAGCCGCCGCCTTTCCAGCGAAAACAATCCCAAATCCCTCAGCCTCTCCTCATAGGATCTCCCCTCCATACCAGGCAACATCCTGGTAAACCTCCTCTGCACCCTCTCCAAAGCCTCCACATCCTTCCTGTAATGTGGGGACCAGAACTGCACACAGTACTCCAAGTGCGGCCGCACCAGAGTTGTGTACAGTTGCAACATAACGCTACGACTCCTAAATTCAATCCCCCTACCAATAAACGCCAAGACACCATATGCCTTCTTAACAACCTTATCTACTTGATTCCCAACTTTCAGGGATCTATGCACACATACACCTAGATCCCTCTGCTCCTCCACACTATTCAAAGTCCTCCCGTTAGCCCTATACTCAACACATCTGTTATTCCTACCAAAGTGAATTACCTCACACTTCTCCGCATTAAACTCCATCCGCCACCTCTCGGCCCAACTTTGCAACCTGTCTAAGTCTTCCTGCAAACTACGACACCCTTCCTCACTGTCTACCACACCACCGACTTTGGTGTCATCAGCAAATTTGCTAATCCACCCAACTATACCCTCATCCAGATCATTAATAAATATTACAAACAGCAGTGGCCCCAAAACAGATCCCTGAGGTACACCACTTGTAACCGCACTCCATGATGAATATTTACTATCAACCACCACCCTCTGTTTCCTATCCGCTAGCCAATTCCTGATCCAATTTCCTAGATCACCCCCAATCCCATACATCTGCATTTTCTGCAGAAGCCTACCATGGTGAACCTTATCAAACGCCTTACTAAAATCCATATATACCACGTCCACTGCCTTGCCCCCATCCACCTCCTTGGTCACTTTCTCAAAAAACTCAATAAGGTTAGTAAGGCACGACCTACCTGCCACAAAACCATGCTGACTATCACTTATCAATTCATTACTCTCCAAATAACTATAAATCCTATCCCTTATAATTTTTTCCAACATCTTGCCGACAACAGAAGTGAGACTCACCGGTCTATAATTCCCGGGGAAGTCTCTGTTCCCCTTCTTAAACAATGGGACAACATTCGCTAACCTCCAATCTTCTGGTACTATACCAGAGGCCAACGACGACCTGAAGATCAGAGCCAGAGGCTCTGCAATCACTTCTGTTGCCTCCCAGAGAATCCTTGGATAAATCCCATCCGGACCAGGGGATTTATCTATTTTCAGACCCTCCAGAATATCCTGCACATCCTCCTTATCAACTGTAATACTGTCTATTCTACTCCCTTGCAACCCAGTGTCCTCCTCAGCTATATTCATGTCCCCTTGCGTGAACACCGAAGAGAAATATTGGTTCAATGCTTCACCAATCTCCTCCGGTTCCACACATAACTTCCCTCTGCCATCTATAACTGGCCCTAAACTTGCCCTAACCAACCTTCTGTTCTTGACATACCTATAGAACGCCTTAGGATTCTCTTTAACCCTATCCGCCAAAGTCTTCTCATGTCCCCTTTTAGCCCTTCTAAGCTCGCTCTTCAACTCCCTCTTAGCCAATCTAAAGCTTTCTAGTGCACTACCCGAGTGCTCACGTCTCATCCGAACATAAGCCTCCTTTTTCTTTTTAACCAACAAAGAAACTTTTTTGGTGCACCACGGTTCCCTAGCCCTACCAATTCCTCCTTGCCTGACAGGGACATACCTATCACAGACTCGCAGTAGCTGCTCCTTGAAAAAACTCCACATGTCGGACGTTCCCAGTCCCTGTAATCTCCTAGTCCAACCTATGTTTCCTAATACTCTCCTAATAGCCTCATAATTACCCTTCCCCCAGCTAAAACCACTGGCCCGAGGTTCATGCCTATCCCTTTCCATCACTAAGGTGAACGTAACCGAATTGTGGTCACTATCACCAAAATGCACACCAACTTCCAAGTCTAGCACCTGGTCTGGCTCATTTCCCAGCACCAGATCCAATATAGCCTCACCTCTAGTTGGCCTGTCTACATACTGAGTCAAAAAACCTTCCTGCACGCTTTGAACAAAAACTGACCCCTCTAACGAGCTAGAGCTATAACAATTCCAGTCAATATTAGTCAAGTTAAAATCCCCCATAACAATTGCCCTATTACTTTCACTCCTAAGCAGGATTGACTCCGCAATCCTTTCCTCAACCTCTCTAGAACTTTTAGGAGGTCTATAAAAGACTCCCAACAGGGTGACCTCTCCTCTCCTATTTCTAATCTCCGCCCATACTACCTCAACAGATAAGTCCTCATCAAACCTCCTCTCTGACACTGTGATACAATCTCTGACCAATAATGCTACCCCTCCCCCTCTTCTACCTCCTTCCCTACTTCGACTAAAACATTTGAACCCCGGGACCTGCAGCATCCATTCCTGCCCCTGCTCTATCCATGTCTCTGAAATAGCCACAACATCGAAGTCCCAGGTACTGATCCACGCTGCAAGTTCACCCACTTTATTGCGAATACTCCTGGCATTGAAGTATACACATTTCAAACCCTGCTCCACCCCACCTCTGCAATGCCGTGCATTGCAGTCCCCATCCATGCATCCCTCACTTTCAGCCCCACTACTCAGGATCCCTCCCCCCCCCCCCGAATCAGTTTAAACCTCCCTGCATGGCCTTAGCAAATTTACCCCCCAGGATATTGGTCCCCTTCTGATTAAGGTGTAGACCATCCTTCTCATAGAGGTCACACCTTCCCCAGTACGAGCCCCAATTGCTTAAGTACCTGAACCCCTCCCTCCTGCACCATCCCCTCAGCCATGAATTCAAACCTTCCCTCTCCCTATTCCTCTCTAAACTATCCCGTGGTACAGGCAAGAGTCCAGAGATAACCACTCTGTCAGTCTTGGCCTTTAGTTTCCACCCCAACTCCATAAATCCCTGCCTAATAACCCCGTGCTGTACCTGTCCTGGGTGTGTTTGATGTGCACAATGTGGAGGCAGCTTTTCCTTTAATCTAGCACCATGCTGTATCTGTCATTGGATTATTTGATGGGGACAGTGTATAGGGAGCTTCACTCTGAATCTCACCCCGTGCTGTCCCTGTCCTGGGAGTGTTTGATGGGGACAGTGTCGAGGGAGCTTCACTCTGTATCGAAACCCGTGCTGTACATGTCCTGGGAGTGTTTGATGGGGATAGTGTCGAGGGAGCTTCACTCTGTATCTAAACCCGTGCTGTACCTGTCCTGGGAGTGTTTGATGGGGGACAGTGTAGAGGGAGCTTTACTCTGTATCTAACCCCGTGCTGTACCTGTCCTGGGAGTGTTTGATGGGGGACAGTGTAGAGGGAGCTTTACTCTGTATCTAACCCCGTGCTGTCCCTGTCCTGGGAGTGTTTGATGGGGACAGTGTAGAGGGAGCCTCACTCTGTATCTAAACACGTGCCGTACCTGTCCTGGGCGTGTTTGATGGGGGACAGTGTAGAGGGAGCTTTACTCTGTATCTAACCACGTGCTATATCTCTCCTGGAAGTGGTTTATGGGGACAGTGTAGAGCGAGCTTTGCTCTGTATCTTACCCCGTGCTGTCCCTGTCCTGGGAGTGTTTGATGGAGACAGTGTAGAGGGAGCTTCACTCTGTATCGATCCCCGTGCTGTCCCTGTCCTGGGAGTGTTTGATGGGGGACAGTGTAGAGGGAGCTTCACTCTGTATCGAACCCCGTGCTGTACCTGTCCTGGGAGTGTTTGATGGAGACAGTGTAGAGGGAGCTTCACTCTGTATCGATCCCTGTGCTGTACCTGTCCTGGGAGTGTTTGATGGGGACAGTGTAGAGGGAGCTTCACTCTGTATCTAACCCCGTTCTGTACCTGTCCTGGGTGTGTTTGATGGGGGACAGTGTAGAGGGAGCTTTACTCTGTATCTAACCCCGTGCTGTCCCTGTCCTGGGTGTGTTTGATGGGGGACAGTGTAGAGGGAGCTTTACTCTGTATCTAACCCCGTGCTGTCCCAGTCCTGCGAGTGTTTGATGGAGACAGTGTCGAGGGACCTTTACTCTGTATTGAACCCCATGCTGTATTTGTCCTGGGTGTGTTTAATGGGGACAGTGTCGAGGGAGCTTTACTCTGTACCTAACCCTGTGCTGTATCTGTACTGGGAGTGTTTGATGGGGACAGGACTTGGGGGACATTGGATTTTAGACAATGTTTAGGGTTTTAGACTTTTCGGAGTGAAATTCAGGAGCACTTTGCCACACCAGGTGTGATATTAGTTTGGAACTACCTTCTATAATTCACAGTTGATGCTCAGTCGCTTATTAATGTTCAAACCTGAAGTTGATAGATGGTATTTTACACACAGGAGAAGCAATTTAAAATCGATGGGTCTATGTTAAAATACTTGCAGGAACAGAGAGACCTGGGCTTTCAGTTCATTTTTACATCTTAAAGATTCAACCTGGGGCTCAGAGTCTGTCAGTATTTCTGCATTGACTGTTTCACAATCTGAGGAGTTGTGAATGGTGCGATCATCAGCGAACATCTCACCTATGGAGGGAAGGTCAGTGATGGAGCAGCTGAAGATGGTGGGGCCTCGGACACTCACCCTGAGGAACTCCTGCCGTGATGTCCCGGGACTGAGAGGATCAGCTTTGAGATAATCGGCACATTGGGGGAAAGGTTGGGAAGCAGAGGATGCTGATTTAAGGTAAATGGCGACAGCGGCAACGTGAGGCAATATCTGTGGCTTTGGAGTGATCCTTGTTGTACCCCACTATTAGCTGTTTGCCCACCTGAATATCTCACTGTTACTCTCTGCATTACTATCTCATCCCTATCTCTCAGTGACTCTGCCTCTCTCCATCTCTCCGGGGAAATTATAATGGGGAGCAAAGAAATGGCAGCAGAATTGAACATATACTTTGGTTCTGTCTTCACAAAAGAGGCACAGATAACCTGGCAGAAATGTTAGGGAACCAATGGTTTAGTGAGAGTGTGGAATTGAATTGAAGGAAATCAGGATTAGTAAGAAAATGGTGCTGGGGGAATGAATGGGGTTAAAGGCTGACAAATCCCCAGGGCCTGATAATCTACATCCCAGAGTATTAAAGGAAGCGGCGCTGGAAATATTGGATGCATTGCTGGTCATCTTCCAAAATTCTATAGACTCTGGAGCAGTTCCTACAGATTGAGGGGGTGGCAAATGTAACCCCACTATTTAAAATCATCTTTTCACTTGCGTGTAATTTATCCCAGAACACGGGCAGCATGGGCTTATCGAGAATGACGGGATAGTGTTGGGGTGGAGAAGTTATTCCTTCAAGTGGAAATCAGTGTAGTTTTGAAATGTGTTGAGGGTTTCTGCCTCTCCCCATTCAATCCTTCCCAACCTCTCTGTCGAGGCTCCTTCTCACTTTCTACCAGACAATTATTTGTGTTCGGGAGCGGGTGCAGAGGAGATTGAAATGAAACGGACAGACAGTTAACTTCAACACTGAGAAATGTGAAGTGATGCACTTTGGACAATAAGTTGAGGAGAGAATCCATAAACCAACTGGGAACAAGTTAAATTGTGTGCAGGTAAAGGGAGACCTTTTATACCTCCATCAATCTGTGTCTCTCTCTTTTTCTCACTCTCTGTGTCTGTGTCTTCTGTCCATCTCTCCCTTGCTGGGAATATCTGTGAAAAATATCCACAAATATCAGGCAGCCATTTGGCGTTTCTTCCCAGGGGCCATTTTGTGTGAACGCAGCACTGAGATATTTCTGACAGAGTTGTCTCTTCACCAAAGTAACGTTAGTATTTTAAATGTGACAGATACGCAGCTATGGAGACACAAACGAGGGCTGTATTCCCGGGAATTTTGGAGGGACAATTTGATCCAAGTTGTCAGGAGAATAATGGAAACTGATAGCACAGAGATAGAGAAATGTTTCTTGCTGGTTATCCACCTCCTCCAGTCCCACCATCCTCCCATATCTGTTTTCCTTTCATTCTGGCTCCGTGACCATCCACAATTTGAATCGTTTCCCCATTGGGAGCTGTGTCTTCATCTGCGTGGGCTCCAACTCTGGAATTCCTTCCCTGAACGTTTTACTCAAATGCATCCATGGGATGTGGGCCTGGCTGGTTCTGCCAGCGTTTACTCCTCGTCCCTAATTGCTCATGAACTGAGTGGCTTGCTAGGCCATTTCAAACAGCATCTAAGAGTCAACCACATTGCTGTGAGGCTGGAGTCACATGTAGGCCCGACCAGGTAAGGACGGCAGATTTCCTTCCATAAAGAACATTAGTGAGGCAGATTGGTTTTCTCCATTTTAATACCTCCTTTTCCTCCAATTAAAATAGTCCATAAAAACCATCTGGCCAAACCTTTGGGACATGTGACCCTAAACTCTCCTGTGACTCGGGGTCAAATTTCTCACATTAAGGCTCCTGTGAAGCATCTTGGGATAATACTGTCCAAGGTGCTATATAAATGCAAGTTGTTGTTGTGTGTGTCTGAGTGTCAGCTTCGGTCCATGTCCAGGACACTGCAGGTAACAGAGAATGATTCACTCTGGTCTGCGATCGTACATGTCGTGTGTGTCTCAGTGTCAGCTCTGAAACATGTACAGCACTATCCCATCCTGTTTCTGTGTCTCTCTGCCTCTGTATCTGTATCTCTCCCTCTCGCTGCATCTCTCTCCCCATGACTGAAAGAAACGAGAGCTTCAATCCCACACTGGGATGCTGTTCAATGTGAGTTCAGTTTTCCCAGAAATAAAAATCCTCAATAAAAAATTCCTTTGACACAGCAGAGGGAACTTTTCTCAAAGTGAATTTGCGGCTATCTTGAATTTGAACCCAAGTTTTCAATATGGGGGTGGCACAGTGATGCAGGGGTTAGCACTGCTTCCTCACAGTGCCAGGGACCTGCCTTCGATTCCCAGCATGGGTCACTTTCTGACTGGAGTTTGAACGTCCTTCCCGTGTTTGTGTGGGTTTCCTCCGGGTGCTCCGGTTTCATCCCACACTCCAAAGATAGAACAAAGAAAATTACAGCACGGGAACAGGTCTTTCGGCTCTCCAAGCCTGCACCGACCATGCTGCCTGACTGAACTAAAACCCCCTACCCTTCCGGGGACCATATCCCTCCATTCCCATCTTATTCATGTCTTTGTCAAGACGCCCTTGAAAAGTCACTATCGTATCCGTTTCCACTCCCTCCCCCGGCCACGAGTTCCAGGCACCCACCACCCTCTGTGTAAAAAAACTTTCCTCTCACATCTCCTTTAAACCTTGCCCCTCGCACCTTAAACCTCTGCCCCCGAGTAATAACTCTTCCACCCTGGGAAAAATCTTCTGACTATCCACTCTGTTCATGCCCCTCATAATCTGGCAGACTTCTATCAGATGTACAGGTTAGGTGGATTGGCCAAGCTAAATTGTCCCTTAGTGTCAGGAGGATTAGCTGAGGTAAATGTATGGGATTATAGGGATGGGGCCTGGGTGGGATTGTGGTCAGTGCCGACTCGATGGGCCGAATAGCCTTCCTGCACTACAGGATTCTATGAACCCTGTTCTGTATTTGGTTTGGGATTGTTTGTTGAAAAGTGTAGTTGAAGTGTTACTCTGTAATGCTGGAATTTAGGCTACGGGATGATTGGATCAAACACTTCAAGATAATAAGGGGAATGGAGAGGACTGATAAAGAACAACTTTTCCTGCTGGTTGGGGAGTCCAGGACTTGGGGACATTGGATTTCAAACAATGTTGAGGATTTTAGACTTGCAGGAGTGGAATTCAGAAACACTTTGCCACACCAGCTGTGATATTAGTTTGGAACTACCTTCTATAATTCGCAGTTGATGCTCAGTCGCTTATTAATGTTTAAATCTGAGGTTGATAGATGATATTTTTATACAGGAGAAGCAATTTAAAATCAATGGGTCAATGTTAAAATGGATGCAGGAACAGAGAGACCTGGGATTTCAGTTCATTTTTACATCTTAAAGATTCAACCTGGTGCTCAGAATCTGTCAGTTGAATCTACTTTACCCGCCTGATAAAGTGTCAACAATTGTGTTTGGGAATGTGACAAAAGGTGACATTCCTGCACAGTGGGGTTGGGAGGTTGTTTGAAAGGAGATTCAGATTGTATCAGAAAGCGTCAATTAGATTGTGTCTCGTTGCAGAAGGTGCATATTTCACAGGAAACGCCCCGAGATAAAGACTAGTTTCACCGATGTCTGAGTAACTTTCAAAGTCTGCAGACGCATGAAGGGGGCAGAGATATTGTAATATTCAGAGCAGGAGATGGGGGACAATCACAGAATTGAAGATGTGAGGCCATCTCTTGTTTCCGAATGTCAGTGTTTAGCTTTTAAACTTTAGTCCTGTGCTAATAATTCCAAGTTTGCAATCCCACACTTTGCTGTTGTGAATTAGAGTTGTGAATTTTCTGAAATTGGTTGTGTAATAAAACTCGGTGCAGGATGCAATGATTCCCATTCTGCCTGCTGCTGCAAAGCCCCCGTGTCTGTCTCAGTTTCATCGTATTTATCAATGATTTGAGATCCTAGAATCATAGAATCCCTAAAGGGCAGACCATTCGGCCCATCGAGTCTGCATCGACCACAATCCCACCCATGCCCGATTCCCGTAACCCCATATATTTACCCTGTTAATCCCCTGACACTAAGGTCAATTTATCATGGCCAATCCACCTAACCCGCACATGTTTGGACTGTGGGAGGAAACTGGAGCACCCGGAGGAAACCCATGCAGACACTGGGAGAACTCTACACTGACAGCGAGCTGAGGCTGGAATTGAACCTGGGTTCTTGGCGCTGTGCTAACCACTGTGCCACCATGCCGTTCATCATAGAATCCCTAAAGTGCAGAAGGAGGTCCTTTCGTCCATCAAGCCTGCCCCCGACAACAATACCACCCGGGCCTGAATCCCCCTAACACTAAGGGGCAATTGAGCACGGCCAATTAACCTAACCCGCACATCTTTGGAGTGTGGGAGGAAACCAGAGCACCCGGAGGAAACCCACGCAGACACTGGGAGAACGTACAAACTCCACACAGACAGTCACCCGAGGCTGGAATTGAACGTGGGTCCTTGGTGCTGTGTGGGAGCAGTGCTAACCACTGTGCCATCATGTCACCCGGTGATGAGACAGAAAGTTTGCTACATTTCACAGAAATAGGCAGCATTTTAAGTCTTATAGCCAGAAGCTTCAAATGGCAAAGAGGTATTCCGCTGCATAAGAGGCCATTCAGCTCATTGAGTCTGCACAGACTTGATGGCAGAGTATCTTCCCCAGGCCCTCACCCCAGCCCTATCCCCATAACCCCATTGCTAATCCATCTAATCTATATATCTTGCGAGTGTGGAAGGTAACCAGAGCACCCGGAGGAAACCCACGCAGACACGGGGAGAATGTGCAAACTCCACACAGTCACCCGAGGCTGGCATTGAACCCGGGTCCCTGGCGCTGTGAGGCAGCAGTACGAACCACTGTGCCACCATGCCGCCCGAAAGTAAAATGTCTTAACTGAATGGTTCAAAGAGTGAAAGATGGATTTCATTGTAGACAATTGTGTGGTCACCCACTTTAAAAAGGATAGAACAGATTGCTTTATGAATGGGGAAAGGCTGGAAAGAGTGGAGGCCCAAAGAGACTTGGGGCGGTCACATCAACATAGAAAATAGGAGGAGGCCATTCAGCCCTTCGAGCCTGACCCACCATTCAACGCTATCATGGCCGATCCTCTGTCTCAATGCCATACCCCAGCGCTCTCCCCATACACCTCGACACCTTTAGAGTGTAGAATTCTATCTCTTTCCTTGTTAAATATATTCAGTGACTTGGTCTCCACAGCTTTCTGTGGGAGAGAATCCCACAGGTTCACCACCCTCTGAGTGAAGAGGTTTCCTCTCATCTCAGTCCCAAATGGCCTCCCCCGTATCCTGAGACTGTGACCCCTTGTTCCAGACACCCCCAGCCGGAGGAAACAATATCCCTGTATCCAGCCTGTCCAGCACTGTCAGAATTTTATACCTTTCAATTAGATCCCCGCTCACTCTTCTACATTCCAGTGAATACAGGCCCAGCCGACCCAATCTCCCCTCAGACATCAATGCTGCCATCCCAGGAATCAGTCTGGTGAACATTCACTGCTCTCCCTCTGTGGCAAGTACATCCTTCCTCAGATAAGGAGAGGAACACTGTACACAAGACTCCAGGTGTGGTCTCACCGAGGCTCTGTCCAGCTGCAGTAAGACATCCTTGCTCTTCTACTCCAATCCTCTTGCAATGAAGGCCAACATGGGTGGCACAGTAGTTAGCTCTGCTGCCTCACAGTGCAACGGACCCGGGTTCAATTTTGGTCTCGGGTCACTGCCTGTGTGGAGTTTGCACGTTCTCCCCGTGTCTGCGTGGGTTTCCTCCGGGTGCTCCGGTTTCCTCCCACACTCCAAAGATGCGCGCGTTAGGTTGATTGGCCGTGATAAATTGCCCCTTAATGCCAGGGAGATTAGGATATTGTGAGTGAGACTGTGGGACTGTTCTGTATCTGTGTGTGTGTGTGACTATCTTCCTGTCTCTCAGTCCCCCCAGTCCCAGAATCTGCTTCTCTTTACACAGATGCTGCCTGTCCTGCTCAGTATTCCGGCATTGACTATTTCACAATCTGAGGAGTTGTGAATGGTGCGATCATCAGCGAACATCTCACCTATGGAGGGAAGGTCAGTGATGGAGCAGCTGAAGATGGTTGGGGCCTCGGACACTCACCCTGAGGAACTCCTGCAGTGATGTCCCGGGACTGAGAGGATCGGCTTTGAGATAATCGGCACATTGGGGGAAAGCTTGGAAAGCAGAGGATGCTGATTTAAGGTAAATGGCGACAGCGGCAACATGAGGCAATATCTGTGGCTTTGGAGTGATCCTTGTTGTACCCCACTATTCGCTGCTTACCCACCTGAATATCTCACTGTTACTCTCTGCATTACTATCTCACCCCTATCTCTCAGTGACTCTGCCTCTCTCCATCTCTCCGGGGAAATTATAATGGGGAGCAAAGAAATGGCAGAAGAATTGAACATATACTTTGGTTCTGTCTTCACAAAAGAGGCACAGATAACCTGGCAGAAATGTTAGGGAACCAATGGTTTAGTGAGAGTGTGGAATTGAATTGAAGGAAATCAGTATTAGTAAGAAAATGGTGCTGGGGGAATGAATGGGGTTAAAGGCTGACAAATCCCCAGGGCCTGATAATCTACATCCCAGAGTATTAAAGGAAGCGGCGGTGGAAATATTGGATGCATTGCTGGTCATCTTCCAAAATTCTATAGACTCTGGAGCAGTTCCTACAGATTGGGGGGTGGCAAATGTAACCCCACTATTTAAAATAATCTTTTCACTTGCGTGTAATTTATCACAGAACACGGGCAGCATGGGCTTATCGAGAATGACGGGATAGTGTTGGGGTGGAGAAGTTATTCCTTCAAGTGGAAATCAGTGTAGTTTTGAAATGTGTTGAGGGTTTCTGCCTCTCCCCATTCAATCCTTCTTCACCCTGTCAACGTTGTTCATAATTCTGAACACCTCGATAAGGTCACTTTTTAATCTTCTCTGCTCCAAGGAGAATAAGGCCATTTTCTCTCATCTTTCCTTGGATCTAAAATTTCTCATTCCTGGAATCATTCGAGTGAATCTCCTATGCACTCTCTCTCTCTCTCTCTCTGCCTCTCTCGAGGACTTTAACGTCCTTCCTTAAATATGGTGCCCAGAACTGATCACAGTGCTCCGAATGTGATCTGTCCAATGATTTGTAGAGTTGTAGCATCACTTCCTTGCTTTTATACTCTATGCCTCTCTTTATAAACCCAAGGATCCTATCCGACTTCTTAACAACTGTTTCATCTTGCCTGGCCACCTTCAGAGAATGAATCACTTGAAACCCAAGGCCCATCTGCTCCTGTACTCCCCTCAACGTTGTACCATTGAGTCTGTATCGTCTCCCCATGTTTCTTCCACCTAAATGCATTCCCTCCCATTTCGCTGCATTGAAATTCATCTGCCAGGTGTCTGCCCATTTGGCCAACTTGTCCATGTCCCTCTGAAGTCGCTCAGTGTCATCCTCACAATTCACTCTTCTCCCGAGCTCAGCATCATCTGCAAATTTGGAGATTGTGCATTCAACCGCCGTCGCTAAGCTGTTAATATAAATCAGAAAAAGCAAGGATCCCAACACTGATCCCTGGGGAACACCACTTTCAACTCGTCTCCAGTCTGAGAAATGCCCATCTCTACCTCCCCTCTGTTTCCTATCTCTTACCAAACTTCTAATCCATGCTGCCAAGGACTCATCCATCCCAAATATTTCTCATTTGCTGATTTGCATGTTAGTGGAGCGGTGTAAGAGGCATGTGGAACGCTTGCCTTTTTCAGTCGAGGCAGAGATTACAAAAGCAGGGTAGACATGTTGGAGCTGTATAAAACTTTGGTGAGGCCACAGCTGGAGTACTGTGTGCGGTTCTGGTCGCCACATTATAGGAAGGGTGTGAATGCACTGGACAGGATGCAGAGGAGATTCACCAGGATGTATCTGAGCTGGAGTGTTTCAGCTATGAAGAGAGCTCTGGGCCACACAGTGGCACAGTTGTTATCACTGCTGCATCACAGCGCCAGGGACCCAGGTTCGATTCCCGGCTCAGGTCACTGTCTGTGTGAAGTCTGCACGTTCTCTCCGTGTCTGCGTGCCTTTCCTCTGGGCGCTGCGGTTTCCTCCCACAGTGTGAATGATGTGCTGGTTAGGGTGCATTGGCCGTGGTAAATTTTCTCTCAGTGTAACCGAACACCAGAGTGTGGCATCTGGGAATTATTACAGTAACTTCACAGTGTTAATGCAAGCCTCCTTGTGACACTAATAAACAAAATTAAAAATGAGATGTTGAGTAGGCTTGTGTTGTATTCATTGGAGCAGAGAAGACTGGGGGGGCGACCTGATTGAGGTGGAGAAGATTATGAGAGACATGAAGAGTGTGGATCGGGAGCAGCTGTTCCCCTTAGTTGAAGGGTCAGTCACGAGGGGACATAGGTTCAAGGTGAGGGGCAGGAGGTTTGGGGGGGATGTGAGGAAAATCTGTTTTACCCACAGGGTGGTGCCAGTCTGGAATGCGCTGCCTGGGAGGTTGGCAGAGGCAAGTTGCCTCACATCCTTTAAAAAGTAGCTGGATAAGCACTTGGCACATCATCACATTCAGGGCTATGGGCCAAGTGCTGGTAAATGGGGTGAGGTCGGTATGTTAGGTGGTCCTCACGTGTCGGTGCAGACTCGATGGGCCGAAGGGTCTCTTCTGCACTGTATGAATCTGTGATGAGGAAATGTTTTTAACGTAGTGACTGCTGGTATCTGGAATGTTCTGCCTTGATTCGCTGTAAGGATTCGCATTCCAACCATTATTCATGTAAATTGTGTCTGTGTCTTTATCTGCCCTGTTTGTGAACAGAATTCCCACTCACCTGAAGAAGGGGCTTGGAGCTCCGAAAGCTTGTGTGGCTTTTGCTCCCAAATAAAGCTGTTGGACTTTAAGCTGGTGTTGTTAAACTTCTTACTGTGTTTACCCCAGTCCAACGCCGGCATCTCCACATCATGTTCTGCCTGAGTCAGAGGTGGGAGAAGATTCCATCAAGAGGAAATTGAATGGGAAGCTGAAGGGAAAATATTGACAGGGTTACGGGGAGAGGGTGGAGGATTGGGAATAGTGAAACTGCTCTTGCAGTGTGTCGATCCAGGCTCGACGGGCTGAATGGCCTCCTGTGCTGTCCCCATTCTATGATTCACACACAAGTTAACTTCTCAGTGTCTATTAGGCCCCACTCGTTCCTCCATGATCAGTTCCCGCATTTCAAGCTCAGATCCCAGTACTTTTTAGTTGGGGCATTGAGGAGTAAAACAGAAATAGGAATGAGAGTGTCGGTGCGCTTATGTTTTTGTATTTCTGTGTGTGTGTGTGTGTCTGTGTGTGTGTGTGTGTGTGTGTGTGTGTGTGTGAGAGAGAGAGAGAGAGAGAGAGAGAGAGAGAGACAGTTTCTAAGTGTGTGCAAGTGTCTATTTCATTGTGTGTTTCTGTGTGTGTGATTGTGTTTCTCTGCGTGTGTCTGTGAGTGAGTGTGTGCCTGTGTGTGTGTGTCTCTCTCTGTGTCTTTGTGCATGTGTGTCTGTGAGTGTGTGTTTGTGTCTCTCTGCGTGTGTGCGTGTGTGTCCGTGAGTGTGTGTTTGTGTCTCTGTGTGTGTGTGTCCGTGAGTGACTGTGTGTCTCTCTCTTTGTCAGTGCGTGTGTGTCTATGAGTGTGTGTGTGTGTGTGTCTGTATCTCTGTGTGTGCGTCTGTGTGTGTGTGTGTGTGTGTGTGTTTGTCAAGATCTGTTTGAGTGGGGGAGCAGGCTCGATGGGTCAAATGGCCTCCAACTGCACATATTTGAGATTCAAATACATTGACACACATGCATGCTGACACACAGACACACACACACACACACACAGACACACACACACACACACACACACACAGAGACACATGCATGCTGACACAGACACACAGACACAGACACACAGACACACACACACACAGAGACACATGCATGCTGACACACACAGACACACACACACCCAAACACACACAGAGACACACACACACAGAGACACACACACAGACACACACACACACACAGACACACACACACCCACACACACAGAGACACACACACACACAGAGACACACACACAGACACACACACACACACACCCACACACACAGAGAGACACACACACAGAGACACACACAGAGACACACACAGACACACACACAGACACACACACACACAGACACACACACACAGACACACACACACACACAGAGACACAGACACACACACACACACACGCACACAGTGAAATATATACACAGTATTGACATATTTATTGACCATTTAATGTGACTGAATGCTACACATCCTGGTTTGCCAATGACACAAAACATTAGACAGCATTGTAAGCAGCATCGCTGGAAACATCAGATTGCAAAGAGTTATTCATATTTTGTACATGGACAAAACTGGTGGAGAGGTTTCAGTGCAGGGAAATGTAAACTGACACAACTTAGATTTAAAAGGGATAGAACAACGTACTTTAATAAATGATGAAATGACAGAAACAGTGGAAGCTCCAAATGTCCAGATATTTCACAGCTGAATTCGCACAATACACACAGCAATGGATCTGATATTGCAGAATTGTTGTAAATGTGGTTAATCTCAGTACGGAGGCTGTCTTCATGTTACAATGTTAATCTGATCACTCTCATCAAAACAGACTCAACATTTCTGTACAATGTGAGTGAATCATCAGTTCAAATAGTTCAGGTTCAATGTTTAAAATAACCAGTCACTTTTCTGTGGCTGCTTTGGGAATGTCAGTGGAATGTAGTTCACAGTCAAGTGCGAACAATTGTATTGGGGAATAATTGGAAGCAGTTTCCATTGAGAGCTTCCTGCATTCTGGAAATGTGTGTGATCCATTCAGAGATAGGAAATGGACGGATGAATAAAGATGCAGTTTGTTGTTAATTACATGAGATTGTCTGCCTTGAAGATTCACAAGTTCCATGTGCTGAGAGAAAGGAATGATTAAACAATGTCTATAATTCAAATCCTTCAGACAAGTGAAAAAGCAGGAGAACAACTGAATCCACAAACGCTGCCACAGACAGTATTCGAAGCTTCAACTTCATGTTTGAATGTGAAGGGCTGATTGAAATAAACAGGAGGCCACACTGGGATGCTGAGCAATTTGATTCCTGTTTTTCCTAAACTTCAAAATAAAAATCTGTGCTGAAACATTCCTTGGACAGAGCAGAGGGAATTTTACTCTGTATTTAGCCCATTACAGTATTTGTGTTGGGAACATTTGATGAACAGTGCAGATTAAACATTATTCTTAACCGCTGGAATTTAAGTTGGGGGCTGATTTAATCAAACATTGAAAATAATGAGGGAAAGGGAGAGGCTGATAAAGAACACGTTTTTCTGCTGGCTGGGAACTCCAGGATTTGGGAATATTTGAATGTTAGCTTCAGTTTAGAATTTTAGAATTGTAGAAATGGAAACATTGCCAGATGTGGTGTGGAGTTAGTTTGAAACAATCTTCTGCAAATGGCTATTGATGCTCAGTCACTTGTTATTATTTTAAACCTGGGGTTGATAGATTTTCCTTCGTCCAAGGGGTTAAGAGACAGAGAGTTAGATCACAGATCAGCCAGGATCTTATTGAATATTGGAACAGGCTTTCAGGAAGATTGTTCCAGATTCCAAACACACTCTTGATGAAGTGCTTTTTCTCACTTCACTTCTGATCCATTTCCCCATCATTTAGAATCTGTGCCCTCTAGTTCATGACCATCTCTTGAGAGGGAAGAGTTTCTCACTCTTTAACCTGTGGATACCCCTTTGGATCTTGAATCTCTCTCTCAAGTCTCACCTCAGCCTTCTTTTCTCCAAGGAAAACAGTCCCAACCTCTCCAATCTACCCTCGTAGCTTCGGATCTTATTCCCTGGAATCATTCTTGTGAATCTCCTCTGCACTCTCTCCAATGTCTTCACATCCCTCCTCAAGTACGGTGCCCAGAACTGGGCACAGTCTCCAGATGAGGCTTAACGAGTGTCTTATACAAGTTCAATATGAACTCCTAACTCTTGTCCTCAATTCCTCCATTAATAAAAGCTGGGATACCATATACTTCATTTACTGCTCTGTCAAAGTGCCCTGCCACCTTCACTGACGTATGTACATATTAGAATCATAGAATCCCTACAGTGCAGAAGGAGGCCATGCAGCCCATCGAGCCTGCGCTAACAACATTCCCACCCAGGCCCTATCCCCGTGATGCAACGTATTTACCCTGATAATACTGGCATGAATTGAGAAATGGTTAACGGACAGAAAACAGAGCTTAGGTACAAATGGGTCATTTTCAGGGTGCCAGGCTGTGACCAGCGGCTTATCACAAGGATCAGTACTCGGGAGCCCAGCTATTCACAATCCATATCATTGATTTGGACGTTTGGGATCAAATGTAATATTTCCGAGTTTGCAGATGACATGAAAGCAGGTGGAAGTGTGAGTTGTGAGGAGGATGTAGACTCTTCAAGGGGATGTGGGAGAGGCTGAATTAGTGGTGAAACCACACACGGAGTGTTGTGTACAGTTTTATCCTCTTACCTAAGGAAAGACATTCTTGTCCGAGAAGGACTTCAATGACATTTCACTGCATTAATTCCTGGGATGGAGGGATTGTCCTCTGAGGAAAGAAAATGGACTTTTACTTTATGCACTCGAGAAGCATGAGAGGTGACCTCACTCAAACTTGGACAATTCTTACAGGGCTCAGCAGGGTCGAGTCATAGAGGTTTACAGCATGGAAACGCGCTTTGGCCCAACTTGTCCATGCCGCCCAGTTTTTACCATTAAGCTAATCACAATTGCCTGTGTTTCGCCCATATCCCTCTATACCAATCTTACCCATGTAACTGTCTAAATGCTTTTTAAAACATAAAATTGTACCCGCCCCTGCTACTGCCCCTGGCAGCTCATTCCAGACACTCACCACCCTCTGTGTGAAAAGAATTGCCCTCTGGATCCTTTTGTATCTCTCCCCTCTCACCTTAAACCTATGCCCTCTAGTTTTAGACTCCCCTACCTTTGGGAGAAGATATTGACTATCTCGCTGATCTATGCCCCTCATTATTTTACAGACCTCTATAAAATCTCCCCTCAGTCTTCTACGCTACAGGGAAAAAAGTCCCAGTCTGTGCAACCTCTCCTTAAAACCCAAACCATCATGTCCCGGTAGCATCCTAGTAAATCTTTTTTGCACTCTTTCTAGTTTAATAATATCCATTCTAAAATAGGGTGACCAGAACTGTACACAGTATTCCAAGCGTGGCCTTAACAATGTCTTGTACAACTTCAACAAGACGTCCCAACTCCTGTATTCAATGTTCTGACCAATGAAACCAAGCGTGCCGAATGCCTTCTTCACCACTCTGTCCACCTGTGACTCCACTGTCAAGAAGCTATGAACATGTACCCCGAGATCTCTTTGTTCTATAACTCTCCCCAACCCCCAAACATGAGCTGAGTAGATACAGGAAGGATGTTTCCCCCGGCTGGGGGCGGTGGGGGGGGGGGGGGGGTGTGGTGTCTAGAACCATGGCATAGTCGCAGAGTAAGGGGGCAGGACATTTAGGACTGAGATAAGAACATAAGAAATAGGAGCAGGAGTAGTACATCTAGCCCCTCGAGCCTGCCCCGCCATTCAATAAGATCATGGCTGATCTGATGTGGATCAGTTCCACTTACCCTCCTGATCCCCATAACCCCTAATTCCCTTACCGATCAGGAATCCATCTCTCCGTGATTTAAACATATTCAACGAGGTAGCCTCCACCACTTCAGTGGGCAGAGAATTCCAGAGATTCACCACCCTCTGAGAGAAGAAGTTCCTCCTCAACTCTGTCCTAAACTGACCCCCCTTTATTTTGAGGCTGTGCCCTCTAGTTCTAGCTTCCTTTCTAAGTGGAAAGAATCTCTCCACCTCGACCCTATCCAGCCCCTTCATTATCTTATAGGTCTCTATTAGATCCCCCCTCAGCCTTCTAAATTCCAACGAGTACAAACCCAATCTGCTCAGTCTCTCCTGATAATCAACACCCCTCATCTCTGGTATCAACCTGGTGAACCTTCTCTGCACTCCCTCCAAGGCCAATATATCCTTCTGCAAATAAGGGGACCAAAACTGCACACAGTATTCCAGCTGCGGCCTCACCAATGCCCTGTACAGATGCAGCAAGACATCTCTGCTTTTATATTCTATCCCCCTTGCGATATCGGCCAACATCCCGTTTGCCTTCTTGATCACCTGTTGCACCTGCAGACTGGGTTTTTGCGTCTCATGCACAAGGACCCCCAGGTCCCTTTGCACAGCAGCATGTTGTAATTTTTTTCCATTTAGATAATAATCCAATTTGTGATTATTTCCTCCAAAGTTAATAACCTCGCATTTGTCAACATTATACTCCATCTGCCAGGTCCTCACCCACTCACTCAGCCTGTCCAAATCTCTCTGCAGGCCTTCTACGCCCTCCACACGATACATTTTTCCACTTATCTTTGTGTCGTCTGCAAACTTTGTTACCTTACACTCAGTCGCCTCCTCCAGATCATCTATATAAATGGTAAATAGTTGAGGCCCCAGTACTGATCCCTGCGGCACGCCACTAGTTACCATCCGCCAACCAGACAAGCACCCATTTATTCCGACTCTCTGCTTCCTGTGAGGAGGAATTTCTTCCCTCAGAGTCATAGAGTGGTACAGTGAAGAAAAGGCCCTTCGACCCATTGAGTCTGCACCAACAGTAACTCCCACTAAAGTTGTGCTAATCCAATTTTCCATCTCTTGTACCATATCTTTGAATGTTGTGATGTTCAAGTGCTCATCCAAATGCTTTTGAAAGGTTGTAAGGTTTCCGACCTCCACTGCCTTCCCAGGCAGTACTTTCCTGATTCCCATCACCCTCTGAGTGAATGTTTTTCTCAACTCTCCTCTGAATCTCCTGCCCTTTGCCCTAAAACGATGTCCCCTCATGATTGACCCCTCAACCAAGGGGAACAGCTGTTTCCTATTCACCCTGTCCATACCCCTCATAATCTTACACACCTCAATCAGCCTTCTCTGCTCTAAAGAAAACAATCCTAACCTATCCAGTCTCTCCTTATAGCTCAAATACTCCATCCCAGGCAACTTGCTGCTGAGCCTCCTCTGTACCCCCTCGAGTGCTATCATATCCTTCCTCTGGTGTGGTGACCAGATCTGCACACGGTACTCCAGCTGTGGCCTAACCAACACTCTGTACAACTCCAACATTAACTCTTTGCTCTTCTACTCTGCGCCATGACTGATAAAAGCAATTGTCTCATCTGCCTTCTTTACCACTTGATTCACCTGCTCTGCTGCCTTCTGGGATCTGTGAATAATTGCCCAAGATCCATATGTTCCTCTGAGCTTCCCAGTGTCCTGCAACTCATTAAATACTCCCTTGCCTTGTTACTGCTTCCAAAGTGCATCACCTCGCACCTATCAGGGTCAAATACCATCTGCCACTGCTCTGCCTATCTGACCAACCCAGCGATATCTTCCTGTAACCTACAACTTTCTTCACTATTAACCATCCTACCAATCTTGTTGTCATCTGGAACCTTGCTTATCATTGCCCCCACATTATCATCTGTCTCATTTATGTATAACAACAATAAGCCCCCCAGCACGGAGCCTTGTGGTGCACCACTGGACACCGGCCTCCAGCCACTCAAACAGCCTTCCAACACCACCCTTTGTGTCCAATTACTAAACCAGTTTCCGATCCATCTCGCCAAGTTTTCCTGAATTCCGTGTGCTTCCAGGATGGTGAATCTTTGGAATTCCCTATCCCAGAGGGCTGTGGAGGCTCAGTCATCGTTCACAGACTGAGATGGATAGGTTTCTACAGATTAAACATATTGCAAAGTTTCACCATCTGTGACCCCTTGTTCCAGCCTCTCCCCCCCCCCCCGCCCCCTCTCCCCACCCCCTCAGCCCCTCAGCTGGAGGGAACAACATCCCTGTATTCAGTCAGTCCAGCCCAGTCAGAATTTATACATTTCAATTCGATCCCCTCTCATTCTTCGGAACTCCAGTGAATACAGGCCCAGTCGACTCAATCTCTCCTCATACGACAATCCTGCCATCCCAGGAATCAGTCTGGTGTGCCTCCGCTGCTCTCCCTCTATGGTAAGTGCAGCATTTCATAGTTACAGAGACAAAAACTGTACACAATATTCCAGGTGTGGTCTCACCGAGGGCCTGTACAGCTGCAGTAAGACATCCTTGCTCCTTTCCTCAAGTTCTCTTGCAATGAAGGCCAACATATCATTTGCCTTCCTAACTGTTTGCTGTAGCTGCATGCTTGCTTTCAGTCTCTTGTGTACTAGGACACCCAGGTCCCTTTGTATATCAACATTTCCCAATCTATCACCATTTAAATAACCCTCTGCCATTCTGCTTCTCTGTCCGAAGTAGTTAAATTCACGTTTGTCCACGTTATACAGCATCTGCCACGCATTTACCCATTCACTCAATTTACTGAAGTCACTGTGAAACATTTTAACATCCTTCTCACTCCTCACATTCCCAACAAGTTTCATGGCATCAGCAAACTTGGAAATGTTATTTTTGGTTCCCTCATCCAAATCATTGGTGCACATCTCGTGTGTGTCTCAATGTCAGCTCGGAAACATGTACAGCACAATCCCATCCTGTCTCTGTCTTTCTATGGCTCTGTATCTGTATATATCTCTCTCTGAAATTAGAATCAAGAAAATTACAGCACAAGAACAGGCCCTTCGGCCCTCCAAGCCTGCACCAACCATGTGTGAACTAAAACCCCCTCCCCTTCCAGGGACCATATCCCTCTATTCCCATCCTATTCTTGTATTTCTCCAGACGCCCCTTAAAACGCATTATTGTATCTGCTTCCACTACCTCTCCCAGCAGCGAGTTCCAGGCACCCACCACCTTCTGTGTAAAAAACTTGCCTCGTACATCTCCTTTAAACCTTGTCCCTCGCACCTTAAACCTGTGCCTCTAGTAATGGACTCTTCAACCCTGGGAAAAAGCTCCTGACTATCCACTCTGTCCATGCCTCTCATAATCTTGTCGACTTCTATCAGGTCACCCCCCTTGCCTCCGTCATTCCAGTGAGAACAAACCAAGTTTCTCCAAACTCTCCTCAGAGCTAATGCCCTCCATACCCGGCAACATCCTGGTAAATCTTTTCTGTACCCTCTCCAAAGCTTCCACATCCTTCTAGTAGTGTGGCGACCAGAATTGAACACTATATTCCATGTGCGGCCTAACAATGGTTCTATAAAGCTGCAACATGGCTTGCCAATTTTTAAACTCAATGCGTGTGGCATCAAAAGTTTGCTTATTTCCTAAATAACACTGACAACATTTCAAAACCGCTCCATTGTCGGTGAAACACTTTTGGAAACCCTAAAGCCATGAATAGTCCTTTAGAAATGTCCATCCCCAAGTTGCTGTGAGGACATTCAGAGTCAGTGTGTGACTTGGGTCAAAGATAGACCAGCGAGGTCTCTCCCTTAATGGCAGGGTCGAGTCATATCTGTTTAGTTTTAGGCTGTCTGAGTGTGAGTGTTAGTGTGTGTGCATATTTTTCTCAATCTGCCTGTCTCTCAGTCCCCCTGCTCCCAGAATCTGTTTCTCTCTCCACAGATGCTGCCTGACCTGTTTGGTATGTCCTTATTTTCTGTTTCAGTATCTGAGGAGTTGCGTATGGTGCTGAACATTGTGCAATCATCAGCGAACATCCCCACTTCAGACCTTGTGATGGAGGGAAGGTCAGTGTTGGAGCAGCTGAAGATGGTTGGGGCCTCGGACACTCACCCTGAGGAACTCCTGCAGGGACGTCCCGGGACTGAGAGGATCGGCTTTGAGATAATCGGCACATTGGTGGAAAGGTTGAAAACCAGAGGATGCTGAATTCAGGTAAATGGCGACAGCGGCAACATGAGGAAATGTTTCTAACGTAGTGAGTGTCCAGTATCTGGAATGTACTGTCTGAGGGTGAGGTGGAAGCGGATTCCATCATGGACTTCCGGGGGAAGTTGAATGGGAAGCTGAAGGGGAAATATTTACAGGGTCACGGGGAAAGGGTGGAGGAGTGGAAATAGTGACATTGCTCTTGCAGAGTGTCGCACTGGCTTGATGGGGCTGAATGGCCTCCTGTGCTGTCACCGTTCTATGATTCAGATGCAAGTTATCTTCTCAGTGTCTATTAGACCCCACTCTTTCCTCCATGATCAGTTACAGCATTTTAAGTTCAGATCCCAGAACGTTTTATTTGGGGATTTGAGGAGTGATTTGCTTTCCAGCCTGGCCGAGAATTTGATGCTGTAACTGAAGCCACAATTGAATGATTCCGAGGTCAGATTATGATCCACTGAGACACAGCTGGCTCCGAGCTTCCCTGAAAAATGTCGCTGTTGTGTTCCCGGCCAGATGATTTCTCCGTCTTGTGTCGGCCGGCTGTGCCACAAGGATCTGGACTTTGTTCCCAGATGTTCACAATGTTTATCAATGATTTGGATGTGGGGACCTAATGTAATATTTCCAAGTTTGCGGATGACACAAAGCTCGGTGGGAATGTGAGTTGTGAGGAAAATGCAAAGTGGCTTCAAGAGGATTTGGACAGACATTGTCGCTCAGTGCCTCTCTCAATCTGGCTCTCTCTTTCTCTCACTCTCCTTGACCCTGTCATCTGTTGGTCTCTGCATCTCTCGCTCTCTCTCTCTCTCTCTGGGAATCTGTAAAAACATATCCACTAACATGCACACAGACAGAAACATACATACACACACATACACACACACAAACACACACACACACACAAACACACACACGGCCACACATACGCGACTGTGAGAATTGTCACAGATCAATCCCAATATCAATGAGTAATCTCCAATGCAATAGTTTGTGACCAGGTTGTGCAACATGCATTGAAATGTGGCAATATGGAAGTTGGTTCACTCAGTTGGCTGGACAGCTGGTTTGAGATGCACAAAGTCTCCAACACGTCATGAAAGCCCAACCCTTTCAACCTTTCCCCTGGCCTGAGGTGTGGTAAATCACCGCCAGTGAGTTCTCCCCCTCAAAGGGGAGAGCAGCAGATCGTCATCTGGGACTGTGGTCACTTTCCCTTTACCGATGTTCAACTTTATTTCCCTTCCTCAATTTCTGCTCATCTCCAAGAGACTCGAGCGAAATTCACCCAATCTTTCAACACCAATATTACACACACAATACTGGAGCAATTGGACATTTCACACAACACCCAATAGCTGGTAACAAGACCAAACAAAAACTGTTCCAAACAAGAGTGGTGGCACCAGCTGACCCACACAAATATATAACTTTAAAGGAATATTCGTCTATCCATCCAGCTGACTCTCTTTCTCTGTCTACCTAACAGGGAGATTTTTCAGTGCAGTAACAACTGAAACAGGGTAGAATGTAGGAATAAGAAAGACAGGAACTTGTGTAAAATAAAACGGAGGCACAGGTGAGTTGAGTAATGAATGAAACAAGGCCGAACACAGCAGTATCTCTGATGATGCTGAATGTAAGAGAAACAGATCAAATCTATTCCTGGGGAAGTGCAGCAACAGCTTAGAAATTGTCGGGTGTGGTGTCGATAGAGGCATGGCTGCGTGCGTTAATAACTGTGACTTCACTGAGTGCATTGGAAACAGTGACATAGTTGAGTGAAGCAATAACTAAGTAAAGACCAATTGTAGTATATACAGAGGGATGGCCCCATGCATTAAGAAGAGAAACTGTATCTAGTTTCTAGGGGTGGCACAGTGGTTAGCACTGCAGCCTCTCAGCGCCAGGGACCCGGGTTCGATTCCCGACTTGCGTCACTGTCTGTGTGGAGTCTGCATGTTCTCCCCGTGTCTGGGTTTCCTCCGAGTGCTCCGGTTTCCTCCCACAGTCTGAAAGACATGCTGTTCGGTGGACTGGCCATGCTAAATTCTCCCTCAGTGAAGCCGAACAGCACCGGAGTGTGGCAACTAGGGGATTTTCACAGCAACTTCATTGCAGTGTTAATGTAAGCCTACTTGTGACACTAATAAATAACATTTAAACTGTATAAAGTGTTATATACACAGATACAGTGCTGAGGTAAAGAGAAATGGAGACATGCTCCACATTCATTACCCAGACATGGTCTAGTTTATTTTTTATAAAGAGTGACATGGTTAAATGCAGTGATAATTTAAGCAGGTTCCCTCTCTAACTGCACTGTGGGTGTACCTACACCACATAGACAGCAGCGGGTTCAAGACGGCAGCTCACCACCACCTTCTCCAGGGCAACTAGGAATGGGCAATAAATGCTGACCTAGCCAGTGACACCCACATCACAAGAATCAATAAATATTCATCTAACCCAGCACATGGTCCAATGAAATATCAATCCATACATGGTATTAATACAGTGAGAACTCAGAAAGGGTTGATTGTAGTGTCCACAGCAGCATGGTGTAATGTAGTATTCACTGAGACAACTGAGCGTATAAACAGCGACTGGGTTGAGTGCAGTGATAACTGGGAAAGGAGCTAATGTCCGGGATTCTCCGGCTGTTCACTCGTGGGGAATTCTCTGCTCTCGTACCCCTGCCTCTGGTTTCCTGCTAGCGTGAGGTGACTTCAATGGGAAATCCCATTGACAGCGACAGGACCAAAAACTCCCTCTGCGAGTGAACGGTGTGTCACCTCTCACTGCCCAGAAAGCTGCTGAGGGGAGACTGGAGGATCCCAGAAACTATGTTAAAAATAGCCATATTGGCAACAGCAGGAAAATATTACATCCCAAACTCAGTAATATTCACAATGATATTCTCCAATCAGCTGAAGGGCAGAATTTACTGATACAAGACCCAGATTGTAATAACTGAGAGAGGTATCAGGCAGAGATTACTGATACCAGGCCCAGATTGTAATAACTGAGAGAGGTTTAGGGCAGAGATTACTGATACCAGGCCCAGATTGTAATAACTGAGAGAGGTTTCGGGCAGAGATTACTGATACCAGGCCCAGATTGTAATAACTGAGAGAGGTTTGGGGCAGAGTTTACTGATACCAGGCCCAGATTGTAATAACTGAGAGAGGTTTCGGGCAGCGTTTACTGATACAAGTCCCAGATTGTAATAACTGAGAGAGGTTTAGGGCAGAGATTACTGATACAAGGCCCAGATTGTAATAACTGAGAGAGGTTTCGGGCAGAGATTACTGATACCAGGCCCAGATTGTAATAACTGAGAGTGGTTTAGGGCAGAGATTACTGATACCAGGCCCAGATTGTAATAACTGAGAGAGGTTTCGGGCAGAGTTTACTGATACCAGGCCCAGATTGTAATAACTGAGAGAGGTTTAGGGCAGAGATTACTGATACAAGGTCCAGATTGTAATAACTGAGAGAGGTTTCGGGCAGTGATTAATGATACCAGGCCCAGATTGTAATAACAGAGAGGTTTAGGGCAGAGAATACTGATACAAGGCCCAGATTGTAATAACTGAGAGAGGTTTAGGGCAGAGTTTACTGATACCAGGCCCAGACTGTAATAACTGAGAGAGGTTTCGGGCAGAGTTTACTGATACAAGTCCCAGATTGTAATAACTGAGAGAGGTTTCGGGCAGAGATTTCTGATACCAGGCCCAGATTGTAATAACTGAGAGAGGTTTCGGGCAGAGATTACTGATACAAGTCCCAGATTGTAATAACTGAGAGTGGTTTCGGGCAGAGTTTACTGATACATGATCCCGGCAGGATTCACTGTTTGATAATCCAGCTGTTTGGCCCCGTTATGAGCACACCTTCCATGGCCATCAAGTCCGGAAGTCGGCCTTGAACCCTTGAAGAATGAGAGGCGACCCCATTGAAACAGACTTAAAATTCTTACAGGGTGTGACAGGGTGGATGTAGATTGGATGTTTCCCCTGGCTGGTGAGACTAGAACCAGGGGACACAATCTCAGAATCAGGGGCAGACCATTGAAGACTGAGATGAGGAGGAATTTCTTCACTCAGAGGGTGGTGAATCTTTGGAATTTTCAATTCCAGGGGGATGTGGAAGCCCAACCATTCAGCATGTTCAAGACGCAAATCGATTGTGTGAAATAAAATAGGAATATGTGTGTGTGTGTTTGTTTGTGTGTGTGTGTGTCTGTTTGTGTGTGTGTCTGTTTGTGTGTGTGTGTGTGTGTGCATGCGTGTGTGTGTGTGTGTGCATGCGTGTGTGTGTACGCGTGTATGTGTGTGTGTGTGCGTGGACATGTTTCCGTGTGTGTTTATTCCTGTGTGAGTGTTACTGGGTGAGAATATCTGTTTCTGTGTGTTTTCATAGAATCCTAGACTCCTCCAGTGCAGAAGGAGGCCATTTGGCCCATTGAGTCTGCACCGACCACAATCCCACTCAGGCCCTATCTCCATAACCCCATGCATTTACCCGAGCTAGTCTCTCTGACGCGGAGAGACAATTAAGCACGGCCAATGCACCCTAACCAGAACGTCTTTCAGACTGTGGGAGGAAACCGGAGCACCCGGAGGAAACCCACGCAGACAAAGGGAGAACGTGCAAACTCCGCACAGACAGTGACCCAAAGCGGGAACCGAACCCGAGTCCCTGGCACTGTGAGGCAGCAGTGCTGTGTTTTTGATGTGTGTGTGTGTGTTTCTGTGTGTTTGTGTGTTTATTGTGCGTGTTTTATGTGTGTTTGTGTGTGCGTGCTTTGTGTGTGTGCGTGTTTTGTGTGTGTTGGTGTGTGCGTGTTTTGTGTGCGTACGTGCCCCATGATCTGTTTGAATGCTGGCGCAGGATCGATGGGCCAAATGGCCTACACCTGCTCCTATTTTCCTTTGAGATTTAAATACATTGACACACATGCACGCTGACACACACACACAGAAAGATATACACAGTGTTGACGTATTTATTGACCACTGAATGTGACTGAATGCTACACATCCCAGTTTACCAAAGACACACAATATTCAGCAGCATTGTAAACAGCGCAGCTGGAAACATCAAATTGGGGATTTGGTTTGAAAAAGGGTCAAAGCCTCTCTTGCTAAAGGCTGTTTGTCTATTGTGCTGACAGTGATACACTGCCATCCTCTGCTGCCTGCTGGACATTGCTCCAGCCGCAGAGAGAGTGAAGTAGATCAGAAACTCACTGGGAGAGAATGCAGCTTCACACAGTATCCATCCAAAATGACAGGAGCATCAGCACACACACAAGCTCCGTGTGGAGACTGAGAGGGGCTCAGTGTGGAACACAAACCTTCACACTAAACCTGGAAGGACATTGATAAAGAGTTTAAAACAAAACTTCAGCAAATGTTTTGAAACATTTTGGACCGTGGAAAAGTGCAGTGTGTAAAAAGCTGAAGATGTTTCCATTTCACATCTTCCTGCTTTGGGGAAATGGGAGTTATCTTTGCATTTACAAGGATGTGGGGAGGGAGATGTTTGAATGGACATTCAGCTTTTTGGGTGATTAAAGTGGTAACTTTGTTTCCAGAAGCTGTTTACAGTGATTGTCCCGAGAGATTGTATTGTTTCAGTGATGTCGACGTCTCCAATACTTCAGACAGAGGAAGGAAGCAATATACAAAAGGAAAGATTGGGGGAATCACTACATTGAAGGTGTGAGGCCTCATCACTCTCTGTCTGGTTTTGTTCTGTAATCTTTACATTTTTAAACACTGAAACCTCTTGCCCTTGTTGGGAATATCAGTGTGGTTTGAGAAAAGCAAACACTGATCCCACACTAAACACCGCCCCCCAACACAGGACTGAGCAGAGAGTGTGAAATGTGACTGGTGTCAGAGTGGATTGTCAAACAGAAGGGATTTGAAAAATCTCTAAATGATTCATTGATTAAAAACTCTAACATTAATGTCCCACATCATAAACATCTCATAGAAATCATAGAAACCCTACAGTGCAGAAGGAGGCCATTTGGCCCATCGAGTCTGCACCGACCACAATCCCACCCAGGCCCTACCCCCACATATTTACCCGCTAATCCCTCTAACCTACGCATCTCAGGGGCAATTTTTAACCTGGCCAATCAACCTAACCCGCACATCTTTGGACTGTGGGAGGAAACCGGAGCACCCGGAGGAAACCCATGCTTCATTATTGTATCTTTCTTTTACAGATCAAGTGATGGGTTGAATTTTGGACGTTGTAGATTTCCCTCAGCTGATTATTAAGATTCCTGATTGACACAAATACAATATCTGCTGTCGGTGACTCCAACAGTGAAATTCTCTCAGTTTATCATTCTGAATCTGTAACTGAGACAATTATGGGCGGTAGTTCAGTTTTCAGTGTGAAATGTAGAAGGTAACTTTTGTTGTAATGTAATTGTAGTTAATAGTTTTCCTGTAGTTTAAATCTCAGGTATAAATTAATAACTTTTCTCGTTCCTTATTCACAATTGTTCATTTCCCGTGATGTTGAGCTCTGGTTTTCTCTTTCTGGTGTTTGGTACAGCTGTACAGATATTGGGCAGCTCAGAGCGTAGGGGTTCAGATCTCATTGTGAAGCTCAAAGGTCAGATTCACTTTTGTTAACTTTAAATTCAATTTTCCTGTCAAATATTCTCTGAATTTTTAAATAAATATTGAATGGAAAATTAAATCTGACTTTGCCAAACTCTCTTTCTGTATTTCTCTGTTAGTGTGTTTATGTGTGTGTCTCTCTGTCTCTATCTCTCTGTGTATCTGTGTGTCTCTCTGTCTCTGTACTTCTCTGGATCTGTGTCTCTCTCTCTGCCTCTGTGTGTATATCTCTCTATGTATCTGTGTGTGTCTCTCTGTCTCTGTACTTCTCTGGATCTGTGTCTCTCTCTCTGCCTCTGTGTGTATATCTCTCTATGTATCTGTGTGTGTCTCTCTGTCTCTGTCTCTGTGTTTCTCTGTCTCTGTGTGTCTCGATGCTAAGGGCCTAGTATTTCAGGCTCTGACCTGAACCCACAATCTCTCTGACTCTGAGCGAAGATGACTCCATTGAAGGTGTGAGGCCTCATCACTTTCTGTCTGGTTTCGTTTTGTAATGTTTACATGTTTAAACACTGAAACCTCTTGCCCTTGTTGGGAATATCACTGCGGTTTGAGAAAAGCAAACACTGATCCCGCACTAAACACCCCCCAACACAGGACTGAGCAGAGTGTGTGAAATGTGACTGGTGCGAATGTGGATTGTCTTTTAAGAGTGGGTGAGAAACACTTCATTTTCAAATCTTTACCCTGCTTCTGTAGCGTCTCAGATTCCACCTAATCTGCACATCTTTGGACTGTGGAAGGAAACCGGGGCACCCGCAGGAAACCCATGCAGACACAGGGAGAATGTGCAAACTCAACTCCCAACCGAGAATTGAATCCTGGTGCTGTGAGGCAGCAGTGCTAAACACTGTCCACCATGTCACCCTATCCCATGTATTGGGACACGGTGAAAAGTATTGTTTCTTGCACGCTACACAGACAAAACATACCGTTCATAGAGTTCATTCGGGAGAAGGAGAGGAGGGCGTGCAGAATACAGTGTTGCAGTTACCGATAGGGTAGAGAGAAAGATCAGCTTAATGTATGGTAGGTCCACTCAAAAATTAACATTCTGACCAAACACTAAAGCTTTCCACAAAACAAGGCTCACAAATTCAACACCACTTTCCTTTGTCCCCTCTCCCATCATGCTGTGTTCGGAGTCTCTGATCGATGCTAAGGGCCTAGTATTTGAGGCTCTGAGCTGAACCCACAATCTGTCTGATTCTGAGGGAAGATTACTGCCACTCAGATACAGCTGGCTGCAGTATCCCCTTGAAATATATCTGTTGTGTAAAGAGTCACATGTTTTTTTTTCACTGTGTCTGCTGTCCTTAAAGAACTATTGAATAATCTAAAATCCGCATTAATTATCACAGAACAAGGCCAACATGGGGGAATCGAGTATCAGGTTTAAAAGTTTGTTTATTAGTGTTACAAGTAGGGTTACATTAACACTGCAATGAAGTTACTGTGGAAAATCTGTAGTCGCCATGCTCTGGCGCCTGTTTGGGCAACTTGGGGAGAATTTAGCATGGCTGATACAACTAACCAGCGCATCTTTCGAACTGTGGGAGGAAACCGCAGCACCCGGTGGAAACCCACGCAGACACGGGGAGAATGTACAAACTCCACACTGACAGTGACCCAAGCCAGGAATCAAACCCGGGTCCCTGGCGCTGTGAGGCAGCAGCGCTAACCACTGTGCCGCCCCTCATCGAAACATTGTGCAGTTGTGGAATGCACAGGATAGGAGGGATGTGATAGCACTGGAAAAGGTGCAGAGGAGATTCACCAGGATGTTGCCTGGCCTGGAGAGTTTTAGTTCATAGAATCATAGAATCCCGACAGTCCAGAATGAGGCCATTCGACCCATCAAATCTGCACGGACTCTTACCCAGGCTTACCCCATAACCCCACGTATGTTCCCGCTAATCCCCCTAACTGATACATCGTGGGACCCTCAGGGCAATTTTGCATGGACAATGCACCCGGAGGAAACCCACGCAGACACGGGGAGAATGTGCCAACTCCACACAGACAGTAACCCGAGGCCGGAATTGAACCCGGGTCCCTGGCGCTGTGAGGCGGCAGTGCTAACCACTGTGCCACCGTGCCGCCACTCGAACTGAAGAGAGATTTTATAGACTGAGGGTGTGATCTTACCACCTGTTGACGCCACACTCCCGCTCAGCGAGGTCGGAGAATCTGGTGACCAGCCAAATCTCCTTTCACTGCAGTGGGATGGGAAAATCTTGCCGGCCTGAACGGTGATAAGAATCCACCCTGGGGTTGTTTTCCGTGGAGCAGAGGAGGCTGAGGGGGAACATGATGGAGGTGGATAAGATTATGAGGGACATCGATAGAGTAGACGGGAAGAAAGCTTTCCCCTTGGTGGTGGGATCAATGACCAGGGGGTATAGATTTAGGGTAAGGGGCAGGAGGTTTACAGGGGATGTGAGGAAAACCTTTTTCACCCAGAGGGTGGTGGGAGTCTGGAACTCTCTGCCTGAAAGGGTGGTGGAGGCAGAGACCCTCAGAACGTTTAAGAAGTGCTTAGCTATGCATTTGCAATGCCAAGGCTTACCAGGCCGTGAGCCAAGTTGGGTGATTTGTCTTTGACCGGCACAGATGCAATGGGCCGAAGGGCCTTTTCTGTTCTCTGGACCTCCATTGCTAAAACACAACCTCACTGACCCAGCTTCTGGTCATCCATCCAAATCTCTCCCTCCGCAGCTCGGGGACAAATCCTGCCGCGCAATCTTCCTTTGAAGTGGCTTTGGACATTTCATTCTCCATGAGGAATTGTCCGGACAGTGGCTGCTGTTGTGTTTGTCTCAGTGTCAGCTCAGAAACATGGACAACGTGTTAGAAATGGCCGTCTCCCAGTGAGTGTGAGGACAGGGCAGGCTTTGAGCGAGGCCTGGGCCGCTCCCTGAAGGACACAGGGCCACCATTGTGCTTTTTGCTGACGAACAGAAAGCTTTCAGCCCTCTCTCTCTCTCTCTCGTGTCTCATCTCACTCACATTCTGCCCCTTCCATTCACTCTGTGCTGCTTTCTGGAGAAGGCTGCCAGCTTTATCCGCCACAGAGCATCTGCCAACAAGAACATCAGATGAAACCTTCCATTCCCCAAGTCCCTCTTTCCTCTCTGCTCCTCGCTGTCTTTCCGGAGGAAATGGGATGGGAAGCTGATGGGAAAAGATTTGCAGGGCTCCAGGGACAAGGTGGAGCAGTGGGACTGGCTCGATTGCTCGAGCAGAGAGTCGACACCAGCTGAATGGGCTGAATGGCCTCCTTCATTCTGTGGCTATTCTATGGTTGACACACAATAGATAGTCAATATCTTTTCCCAAAGGGGAGTCTAAAACTAGAGAGCATGGGTTTAAGGTGAGAGGGGAGAGATACAAAAGTGTCCAGAGGGGCAATCTTTTCACACAGAGAGTGATGAGCGTCTGGAACAAGCTGCGAGAGGTAGTTGTAGAGACGGACACAATTTTATCTTTAAAAAACATTTAGACAGTTACATGGGTAAGATCGATGTAGAGGGATATGGGCCAAATGTGGGGAATTGGGACTAGCTTTGGGGTTAAAAGAAAAAGGGCAGCATGACAAGTTGGGCCAAAGGGCCTGTTTCCATGCTGTAAACAGCTATGACACTATGACAACTTGTCATTTGGGTCCCAACTTCAAGTTTCTAGGTGTCCAGATCACCAACAAACTGTCCTGGTCCCCCCATGCCGACACTATAATTGAGAAAGCCCACCAACACGTCTACTTTCTCAGGAGGCTGAGGAAATTTGGCACGTCAGCTACGACTCTCACCAACTTCTACAGATGCACCATAGAAAGCATCCTTTCTGTGTCACGGCTTGGTCTGGTTTCTGCTCTGTCCAAGACTGCAAGAAATTACAAAAGGTCGTGAATGTAGCCCCGTCCATCACGCAGACGAGCCTCCCATTCATTGACTCTGTCTACACTTCCCGCGGCCTTAGAAAAGCAGCCAGCATAATTAAGGACCTCATGCACACATTCTCTCTTCCACCTTCTTCCGTCAGGAAAAAGATACAAAGTCTGAGATCACGTACCAACCGACTCAAGAACTTCCCTGCTGCCCTCAGACTTTTGAATGGACCTGCTACATATTAGATCTATCTTTCTCTACACCCTACCTATGACTGCAACACTACATTCTGCACCCTCTCTTTTACTTCTCCCCGATGTACTCTATGAACGGTATGTTTTGTCTGTACAGCACTCAAGAAACAATACTTTTCACTGTATCCCAATACACGCGACAATAATAAATCAAATCAAATCAAAATCCTCCCAACTCTTTCCTCCATGATAGATCGCAGCATTTAAAGAACACGCCCAGGGCCCAGTGCTGAGTCTGAGGCTATCTGACTACAGTAAGGTGAGTGATACAGGAGGCTCTCACTGTCTGAGGGAGGTGAGTCTTAGCCGGGGGTGCGTGAGTGACCCAGGTTAATCTGACACTCCAGGGACAGTTGGAATGGAGCTTTCCCCCGTGCTGTCCCCTCCCCGTGTCTGCGTGGGTTTCCTCCGGGTGCTCCGGTTTCCTCCCACAGTCTGAAAGATGTGCTGGTAAGGGTGCATTGGCCGTGCTAAATTCTCCCTCAGTGTAACCCGAACAGGCGCCGGAGTGTGGGCGACTAGGGGATTCTCACAGTAACTTCATTGCAGTGTTAATGTAAGCCTACTTCTGAGACTAATAAATAAAGTGAAACTGAAGGTCAAGGTGCTGCTGTGACAATGCACTCTTGTTTAAACACTCTGTGTGCCACACAGCCTGAGCCGCCTCGCGGAAATGTCCTCCATGCCTTTTTCTACCCCGCGGAGGCGTTTCCTGTGCGGGCTGCTGCTGCACACCTTCCACTACCGCCTCCTCGCCTGGTGTGAGTTTGGATCTCTCCATCATATTGGGAGTCACCGGCAATGTCCAATTGCAGAATAAACTTCCACTTTGTTCCAATGATGTTTAACCTTGGACTGAGCCATTGTTTTAATGTGGACCTGGTCACCGCCCATCACTGAGATTGACCTGATCCTGTCAATAAATGTTCCATTGTTTTGTAAATAAAGATTGCGACACTTGCAGCGTCTGTGCCTCTGGTTTGTGTCTCTGTTGGTTGTTCACAGTGGGCGAAGGGGCAATGTTAAATGGACAGTTTAATGGGATTGGAGAACCATTTGGATTTATAAAAGTGTTGCCCCGGGGCTGGGGAATGGCGGCGATGGGGAAAGATTGGATTGGCCAGGGTTGTGTTGCTGGGAACACAGGAGGCTGAGGGGTGAGTGAACTGAGGTGTCCAGAATGGTGAGGGTGGGAGACAGGGTGGAGAGGAAAGGGCAGTTTCCCCCGAGCAGAGAGAGGTGATTTACCCGGGGGGGGGGGGGGGCAGTGGGGGGGCTGCCACAGATTGAAGGGGATTGCTGGCAGCATTAGAGGGGACATTAGGAAGAAGCTTTTCACTCAGAGGCTGCTGCCTGTCTGCAATTCGCTGCCTAAACTGGAGCTTCAGACACAAAGCCCTGGGCTTCACTCCATCGTAAGAAGTTTAGAAACACCAAGTTAAAGTCCAACAGGTTTATTTGGTAGCAAAAGCCACACAAGCTTTCGGAGCTCTAAGCCCCTTCTTCAGGTGAGTGAGAATTCTGTTCACAAACAGAGCTTATAAAGACACAGACTCAATTTACATGAATAATGGTTCGAATGCGAATACTTACTGCTAATCAAGTCTTTAAGAAACAAAACAATGTGAATGGAGAGAGCGTCAAGACAGGCTAAAAAGATGTGTATTGTCTCCAGACAAGACAGCCAGTGAAACTCTGCAGGTCCACGCAACTGTGGGAGTTACAAATAGTGTGACATGAACCCAATATCCCGGTTGAGGCCGTCCTCGTGTGTGCGGAACTTGGCTATCAGTTTATCATTCTTCACTCTTAACCCATGCCCTCTGGTTTTTTTCTCCCCTAGCCTCAGTGGAAAAAGCCTGCTTGCATTCACTCTATCTATACCCATCAAAATTTCATACAGCTCTATCAAATCTCCCCTCATTCTTCAACGCTCCAGGGAATAAAGTCCCAACCTATTCAATCTATCTCTGTAACTCAGCTTCTCAAGTCCCGGCAACATCCTTGTGAACCTTCTCTGCACTCTTTCAACCTTATTTACATCCTTCCTGTAACTAGGTGACCTTCTTTTGTATATACTTGTAAGAGCTCTTATAGTTTACCCATATATTCCATTTTCAATCAATCTTCTGTGGCCTTTTGCTGGTTTCTAAAACGCTCCCAATCCTCAAGCTTGTTACTATTCCTTGTCATATGATAAGCCTCTTCTCTTAATCTAACACAATCGTTAATGCTCTCAATAAGCCACAGATGGATGTTTCTTGCAGAGCTTTTATTTCCCAATTTCATTGATAAACATTTAAAGAAAGAATTCAACATTTTCAATGTTCACTATCAACCTTAGCAGGCTCTCCTCTCAAACTTAAAGCCAATTAGATAGGGACAAGATTCTTGTTTATGATTGTGGAAATATGCCACTTGCAGACCATCATATGGAATTCAATTGTGATATGAATATTTGCCTGTGGATCTTTTACTATGAGATTACCAATTAACCCTGCCTCATTGCACAATACTAGATCAGGGCGGTATGGTGGCTGTGGTTAGCACTCCTGCTTCACAGCACCATGGACCCGGCTTCAATTCTGGCCTTGGGTGACTGTTTTTGTGGAGTTTACATGTTCTCCCCGTGTCTGCGTGGGTTTCATTTGGTGCTCCAGTTTCCCCTCTCAGTCTGATGTGCAGGTTCGGTGGATTGGCCATGCTAAATTGCCCCTTAGGTGTCCCAAGATGTGTAGGTTAGTGGGGTAACTAAGTGGGATTAAGGGGATAGTAACCTTAAATTCACTTTCCTCATTCCTCAACAATGTACATTTCTACAACGCCTTTGACATAGGTGGCATGGTGGCACAGTGGTTGGCACTCCTGTCTCACAGCGCCAGGGACCCAGGTTCAATTCTGGCCTCGGGTCACTCTCTGTGTGGAGTTTGTGCATTCTCCCCGTGTATGCTCCGGTTTCCTCCCACATTCCAAAGATATGCGGGTTAGGTTGATTGGCTATGCTAAATAAACCTTTGGTGTCAGTGGGATTGGCGGGGTAAATATGTGGGGTTGGTGCAGACTTGATGGGCCAAATGGCCTCCTTCTGCACTGTCGGGATTCTATGATAATAAGATGTCTACAGGATCATCACAGGGGCAATTATCAGACAAATCTGACACCGAGCTACCAAACAACCCATTGAGAGGTGACCAAGGAGTTTTTAAAGCAATGTCTTAAATAAGGATGAGCTGGAGAGGCAGAGAGATTTAGGGAAAGAATTCCAATGCTTTGGGCTAAACAGCTGAAGGTTGACCATCAGCGATGCACAAATGGAGCAGTGGACAGAACTTGGTTCATGTCAGCAGCAGTTCTGATGAATTGAATCTTCCACGTGGTGCAAGGTGGGAGGCTGTTTAGGAAAACCTCGTGCTAATTAAGGGTTTGAACAAGGGCGGGCGATATTATGGTGGTGGTATTGGTAATATTGAGAATATGGGGTTGGAAATGTAGTTCAGGCTCAATTAGGATATCACAATTGCAAAGAGTTTGGTGAAGCCTCAGACAGACAGGAACCAGACAGAGGTTTGGAGTGAATGGTTAGGAAATGGAGCTTGTAGTGTGAACAGAAGAGGAGATAAATCCGAGTAATTGTAACCTACCATTCCTCCTCTTCCCCAACCCATTTCAGCTTCTCAAATAGTGGATAGACATTTCAGCAAATAAAAATTATTCTATTTCCCTTACCCTGCACCTCCCAAAATGTGATAAAAACACTTTAATTTAGCAAGTCTTCCTGATCAGGAAGCAGTTCTACTGGAGATCCAGCATCAATTGAAATGCTCTTATCAAGGTCGGGATCAGCAATTGGAACAGCCCGTGGGGATGCTGAATGGGCCTTGTTACCAAGGTCAACTGAGGAGTTCAATATATGGCCACAGAAAAAATAATTGAGAGTAAATGAAGCGGAAGAAATCTCTCCCCCTTCACCATATTATGTAATATCTGAAGTGATTCAAATTATTCAGATCTGGGTAAAATGTCCACCCTAATTAAAAACACCTGTGGTAGTTGCCTACATCGAGTGAAAGGCAATAATTATCTATTCGTGTCATCAATTTCTAAGTTGCCTATTCCAGCACCTTAAATGCCATGTTTACTTCAGGCACTATTTACTGAATGCAAGAACACCTGGTAAATGTTCATTTAGCTTTGTGCCCTTTAACAGTTCTAATCCATTCTAAGTGGGATGCAGCTGGACTGGGCAGAAACCATTCTCGTTACACGAATAGAGCCACCACTTAATTCCAGTGGATCGCAGGTAAGTCATGTCTGCAAGAAGTGGTGGAACTAGAAAATGCTGGAATCCATCATTAAAGAAGAAATAGCAGGCCATCTGGGTAAGAATGGTTCGATTAAGCAGACGCACCATGGATTCATGAGGGGAAAGTCGTGCTTGACGAACTTGTTGGATTTTTATGAAGATGTGACTAGTGCGGTTGACGGAGGGGAACCGGTGGATGCGGTGTTTTTGGATTTCCAAAAGGCGTTTGATAAGGTGCCTCACAAAAGGTTGCTGAAGAAGATTGGGTCACACGGAGTTGTGGGTAGGTTGTTCACGTGGATTGGGGATTGGATATCCGACAGGGAGCAGAGCGTCAGAATAAATGGGTACTTTTCTGGTTGGCGGATGGTAACTAGTGGCGTGCCGCAGGGATCGGTACTGGGGCCTCAACTATTTACCATTTATATAGACGATCTGGAGGAGGGGACTGAGTGTAGGGTAACAAAGTTTGCTGACGACACAAAGATAAATGCAAAAGCGTATCGTGTGGAGGGCATCGAAGGTCTGCAGAGAGATTTGGACAGGCTGAGTTAGTGGGCGAGGATCTGGCAGATGGAGTATAACGTTGACAAATGCGAGGTTATTCACTTTGGAGGAAATAATAGCAAATTGGATTATGATCTAAATGGAAAAAAATTACAACATGCTGCTGTGCAAAGGGACCTGGGGGTCCTTGTGCATGAGACGACAAAAACCCAGTCTGCAGGTGCAACAGGTGATCAAGAAGGCAAATGGGATGTTGGCCTATACCGCAGGGGGATAGAATATAAAAGCAGAGATCTCTTGCTGCATCTGTACAGGACATTGGTGAGGCCGCAGCTGGAATACTGTGTGCAGTATTGGTCCCCTTATTTGCGGAAGGATATATTGGCCTTGGAGGGAGTGCAGAGAAGGTTCAGCAGGTTGATACCAAAGATGAGGGGTGTTGATTATGAGGTGAGACTGAGCAGATTGGGTTTGTACTCGTTGGAATTTAGAAGGCTGAGGGGGGATGTTACAGAGACCTATAAGATAATGAAGGGGCTGGATAGGGTAGAGGTGGAGAGATTCTTTCCACTTCGAAAGGAAGCTCGAACGAGAGGGCACAGCCTCAAAATAAAGGGGGGTCAGTTTCGGACAGAGTTGAGGAGGAACTTCTTCTCTCAGAGGGTGGTGAATCTCTGGAATTCTCTGCCCACTGAAGTGGTGGAGGCTACCTCGTTGAATATGTTTAAATCACGGATAGATGGATTCCTGATCGGTAAGGGAATTAGGGGTTATGGGGATCAGGTGGGTAAGTGGAACTGATCCACTTCAGATCAGCCATGATCTTATTGAATGGTGGGGCAGGCTCGAGGGGCTCGATAGCCTACTCCTGCTCCTATTTCTTATGTTCTTAATCACTTCATAAATGTCAAATTAATTTGTAATTCACACGCAGTAACTCAAAATTTAACACTGCGCGGGATAAACAGTTAGTAGAATATAGACCCTCAGTTTTTGCCATCACATTTTTAATCAATGAATTAACAGTTCTAAATCTACCAGGGCAAGTCAAAGGCCAGGAATCCTGCGATGAGTAACTCGCCTCCTTACTCCCCGAAGCTTCTCCACCAGATACAAAGCATAAGTCAGGGGTGTGATGGATACTCTCCATTTGCCTGGATGAGTGCAGCTCCAACAACAGTCATGAAGTTCAACACCATCCAGGACAAAGCAGCCCACTTGATTGCTGCCCCTTCCACAAACTCCCTCCACCACCGATGAACAGTGACAGCCGTGTGTACCACCTACAAGATGCACTGCAGGAATTCACCAGGGTTCCTTCGGCTGCACCTTCCAAACTCTCAGCCACTGCCACCTAGAAGGACAAGAGCAGCAGGTACCTGGGGACACCACCACCTGGACGTTTCCCTCCAAGTCACTCATCATCCTGACTTTGGAAACATATCGCTGCTTGTTCACCATCATTGGATCCAAAAACCTGGAACTCCTTCCCTAACAGCACTGTGGATGTACCTGGAACTTCAGGGACTGCAGTGGTTCAAGAAGGCAGCTCACCAGCACCTTCTGAAGGGCAACTCGAGATGGCCAATAAATGCTGGTCTAGTCAACGACATCCACGCCCAGTAAATGAAGAAAAGAAACCTTGCTGTTTCTTCAAATTAGCCACAAACACTTTCAAGGCACATCACTTCATCGCACAAATATACAACTTTGTGAATAATATTTCTGAGGGCGATGGGCTCGAAATAACTTTGCATTTTAATGACGTCCCAGCATCAGAATACAGATAAGATAAGAAGCTTCCCATGTGCAATCGCTCAACCAGCTTCTGGTCCCCGAAGCAGTTGTTTGTGTCAAACCAAGAATCAAAGTCCTGCAAAGAACAACAAGTGGCTCTCGTCATGCCAACCCCAAACGCTTTAGCATATTGTGTTACTTCCATCAACGCCTCATCCAAAGGTTTCAATTATTACTTTATTTATCACTAGAAGAACAAGAATGGCAATTTAAAAAAGGTAGCATCCAAATTAGATCGTTCACAAATGATATCATAAAACAGATGCCCAGCTGCTCATAACAATTGCAAATCAGTTTCAGCTGGTCGGCAGGTGAGCAATTTAACATGGAAAAAAATCATTTTTTCCCTTGGACCACCTACTCCCATCTCTGTAACAAGCTACAGGACACCCACACAGGAAGAATGGGCAGTTAGGCATTCAGTTAGAAACATAGCTTTTCTTACTTTAACAAAAATAAATAAATACTAAAATACTTCTGATAGCTAATTTGTGGATTGAGATAGATATGGATAAAGTAAGCTCTCACCCCAGCCTGCTTTTAATGTAAGTTTAGAATTGTGACACTTGGTGACAGTTTTGCTCAAGGAAACATCAAGCATGTTAAATACGCTTCGCAGTGTAAGGCAGATGTGACACTGAGCATCAGGAATGGTCAATAGCAGTTTGAAGGGTTCGAGGAGCAGACATCACCAATTGGACTCTGCATCGGCACACATATGGTGAATATAGTGCTCACAAAATGTGGGCAGGTGGACAAATTAATACACAGACTGCGGCCATTTAGCTCCCTGGCTGCTCCCAATGCAAGGAACAATGGTGTCACACAACACCCTCCAGCAAGTTGGACAGCTTCCCCGGACACTCGCTTCAAAAATGAAAAAGACACAACTTTGCAGCATTCTCTCATGCCTTCCAAAAAGAAATAGGTTGAAACACTGTAATTGTACCTGAGACAAACGGTACAGTCACTGTCAAGCTGCTTTTCTCATTACTTACTGCAGACGAATTGAAGACATCCAGGAGGAGGAAGTTGAGCAGAGCCCAGAGTTCGTGCAGGTTGTTCTGAAGTGGTGAATCCGTGAGCAATAATCCATTTGTTGTTTTAAATTCTCTCACTATTTCAGGGAGCTGTAAATTTAGCAGATTTAAAAACATGACTGTACAAACTGGGTACAAGTTCGAATCATACTACTGGCACAACTGTAGATTCAGACTGCATTTAAAAGTTCGCTGATCTTTTAGGTGTTTATTCGTGTCTGTCATTTCTCCAATGAATTCAGAGAAAGTGGCACCAAATGCTTTGCATTAGGAAGCAAAAAGCAAGTGTAGTAATAGAACATCAAGATTACAAACGGTTATCTATAACTTGCAAGACGGGAATATGGAAACTTCCAGAGCCGTCCACAATTGAATGGCATTTCTTTCAAATCGAAGCAATGGTTGTGGAAGGAGCAGCTGGTTAAAAAGCAATGGTTGTGGAAGGAGCAGCTGGTTAAAAAGCAATGGTTGTGGAAGGGACAGCTGGTTAAAAAGCAATGGTTGTGGAAGGAGCAGCTGGTTAAAAAGCAATGGTTGTGGAAGGGACAGCTGGTTAAAAAGCAATGGTTGTGGAAGGAGCAGCTGGTTAAAAAGCAATGGTTGTGGAAGGGACAGCTGGTTAAAAAGCAATGGTTGTGGAAGGAGCAGCTGGTTAAAAAGCAATGGTTGTGGAAGGGACAGCTGGTTAAAAAGCAATGGTTGTGGAAGGAGCAGCTGGTTAAAAAGCAATGGTTGTGGAAGGGACAGCTGGTTAAAAAGCAATGGTTGTGGAAGGGACAGCTGGTTAAAAAGCAATGGTTGTGGAAGAGGCAGCTGGTTAAAAAGCAATGGTTGTGGAAGGGACAGCTGGTTAAAAAGCAATGGTTGTGGAAGGGACAGCTGGTTAAAAAGCAATGGTTGTGGAAGGGACAGCTGGTTAAAAAGCAATGGTTGTGGAAGGGACAGCTGGTTAAAAATCAATGGTTGTGGAAGGAGCAGCTGGTTAAAAAGCAATGGTTGTGGAAGGAGCAGCTGGTTAAAAAGCAATGGTTGTGTAAGGAGCAGCTGGTTAAAAAGCAATGGTTGTGGAAGGAGCAGCTGGTTAAAAAGCAATGGTTGTGGAAGGAGCAGCTGGTTAAAAAGCAATGGTTGTGGAAGGAGCAGCTGGTTAAAAAGCAATGGTTGTGGAAGGGACAGCTGGTTAAAAAGCAATGGTTGTGGAAGGAGCAGCTGGTTAAAAAGCAATGGTTGTGGAAGGAGCAGCTGGTTAAAAAGCAATGGTTGTGGAAGGGACAGCTGGTTAAAAAGCAATGGTTGTGGAAGGGACAGCTGGTGAAAAAGCAATGGCTGTGGAAGGAGCAGCTGGTTAAAAAGCAATGGTTGTGGAAGGAGCAGCTGGTTAAAAAGCAATGGTTGAGGAAGGGGCAGCTGGTTAAAAAGCAATGGTTGTGGAAGGAGCAGCTGGTTAAAAAGCAATGGTTGTGGAAGGAGCAGCTGGTTAAAAAGCAATGGTTGTGGAAGGGACAGCTGGTTAAAAAGCAATGGTTGTGGAAGGGACAGCTGGTTAAAAAGCAATGGTTGTGGAAGGGACAGCTGGTTAAAAAGCAATGGTTGTGGAAGGGACAGCTGGTTAAAAAGCAATGGTTGTGGAAGGAGCAGCTGGTTAAAAAGCAATGGTTGTGGAAGGGACAGCTGGTTAAAAAGCTTTTAAAACAAGAGCACACTGTGGTCTGAATAAGCAGATCTGATCTTTGATTTTCAATTCACATATTTCCACTCCACTCTTCCACTGGTGTTTAAACCCAGAGATTAACTATCGAGCCTCAATAATTGATGGTGCAATAACTTTCCCAGAAGTTTCTGAACCCCTGGAGTAATTTGGTTGAATATGGCACAGCGGTTCACACTGCTGCCTCACAGCAACAGGGACCAGTGTTTGATTTCCGGCATGTCATACTGGCATGAGGGAGATCTTTCAGCTTTACCCTGCATTTTATTCATGCTGAATCCGACCTCAAAATACTCAATATCCACAATATCCAGTCAGAAAATATGATGTCAGATTACAAGTTAGGCTGGAGTGAGTCCGTGGTGTCTGTCAGCATCAGTAGATTGTTCCATGAAAAAGACCCCTTATGCCAATAAATACAGCCAATTAAACCAGGAGAACGGGAGTTGCTGTTTTTGGAGATTTAATTACAACAGTCTCAAATGTTCCCACAAGTCTAATTTTGACAAAATTGAACATTGCACATCGATGAATGGTGACTGAAAATGTGAAAGCAATTGGGAAAAGGGAGTGAAAACTGAGCTACATTAACTCATGTATGAAATAATGAATAAAATGGCTTTACACACATGATGGGGATTCTTCAAACCTTGTGCAGACATTGGTTGTCTTGCTGTTTTCTGACAGTAGCTCTTCATCCTCTTCCTGTTCCGTACGACGATGCCGATAGCTAAGAATTAAAAGTGAATTGTTTCGTGCGAGGGGTTACTATTACTTTCCAAACCATTTTAAAAGATCTGTCACTGCAGTCAATTTCAATTCCACAATCACTTCAGAATAAACAGCACCGTACAAATTATTTTGGAGATTGTGCATCACTTTTGTGGTGAAGATTAGTACATAGAATCCTAAAGTGCAGAAAGAGGCCATTTGGCCCAAGGAGTCTGCAGCGGCCTCAATCCCACCCAGACCCTATCCCCATAATGCCATGCATGTACCCTCACTAGTTCCCCTGACACTAAGGGGCAATTTAGCATGGCCAATTCACCTAACCCTAATCTTTGGACTGCGGGATGAAACCGGAGCACCCGGAGGAAACCCACGCAGACACGGGGAGAATGTGCAAACACTATACAGACAGTGACCCAAGCCGGGACTCGAACCTGGGTCCCTGGAATCCAGGGGAACTGGATTAATTGTTGGATTTCACAGTGATGTGTTACAGAGCAGAAATCCAGGGGAACTGGATTAATTGTTAGATTACACAGTGATATGTTACAGAGCAGTAATCCAGGGGAACTGGATTAATTGTTAGATTACACAGTGATATGTTACAGAGCAGGAATCCAGGGGAACTGGATTAATTGTTAGATTACACAGTGATATGTTACAGAGCAGGAATCCAGGGGAACTGGATTAATTGTTAGATTACACAGTGACATGTTACAGAGCAGGAATCCAGGGGAACTGGATTAATTGTTAGATTACACAGTGATATGTTACAGAGCAGGAATCCAGGGGAACTGGATTAATTGTTAGATTACACAGTGATATGTTACAGAGCAGGAATCCAGGGGAACTGGATTAATTGTTGGATTACACAGTGATATGTTACAGAGCAGGAATCCAGGGGAACTGGATTAATTGTTAGATTACACAGTGATATGTTACAGAGCAGGAATCCAGGGGAACTGGATTAATTGTTAGATTACACAGTGATATGTTACAGAGCAGGAATCCAGGGGAACTGGATTAATTGTTAGATTACACAGTGATATGTTACAGAGCAGGAATCCAGGGGAACTGGATTAGTTGGTAGATTACACAGTGATATGTTACAGAGCAGGAATCCAGGGGAACTGGATTAATTGTTAGATTACACAGTGATATGTTACAGAGCAGGAATCCAGGGGAACTGGATTAGTTGTTAGATTACACAGTGATATGTCACAGAGCAGATATGGATGTTAAGTTTGCTGATGACACAACAATAGATTGGAAAATAAATGGTGATGAGGATGTAAGGGGACGATGGAGGGACATAAATAGTTCAGTGAATTGGCAAAGCTTCGCCAAATTGTGTTTAATGGGCGGATGTGAAAATGTACATTTTGGCCTGATGAATATAAAATACACTTAATAACTAAATGGTGTGAGATCACAACATTCTGAGGGACAGAGGGATTGGGCTGTCCTTGGGCATGAATCAAAAGGGGCTAATATACAGGTACAGCAATTAATTAGAAATGTCATAAAATGTTACCATTTATTACGAGGGAATGAATTATTAAATAGGATGGGTCAGAAATTCCTCAGATATAGGAGCAGAATTAGG